>NW_024962263.1:21037352-21255776 GCF_019238085.1 Lagopus leucura
GGAGGCATCTGTAAAGTGACATTTTTTATGTCACTCCAGAAATGTCAATGATTACATCAATCTTCTATTTCTGTGCTTACAAATATTTCTGATTAATTCGTCCAGAATCTTTATTCAAAGCTTGGTCTTCTTACCCGCTTTTATATAGTTTTATATTGCCATCCTAAACTGACAAAAAGGTTGTAAATTAGACCTTTGTATCACAAAATACTCTACAAAATACTCTACAAAACTACATACTCTACAAAAATCTAAACAATCTACTTCCCTTTTTTTCTTTTTTTCATTCTCTATTTTATGATAATTCCAGTGCTTTTTGGAATGAAGTTTTGGAATCAAGTTTTCCACGCTATTCATAGCAATTGTTCTTAAATACATTACTGATTCAACAAACACGTATTTCATTAGGATGTGCTTTAGACTAATTTTTCTCTTTTTACTTCTGTAGCTTTTGACATCTACTGCAAAAGAGATCAACTCACTCTTTTACTACAGTATAGTTGGTCAGCCATTTATTTGTAGGGGTCTCCAAAGGTGTTGTGCACAACTTCTGAACTTTTATTTCATTATTTGTAAGTTAGCAATAAATGTCATTATTTTTATTTATTTTTAATATATAATTTATATTAAATCAAAATGGGAATCCTGTCCATAGTTTTCTTGTGTTGCCATTGACTACCTCAAAGATAAAATATTTAATCTTTCAAAATATTATATTTATTTTGGCTTGGTTTGTAAGAAATGTCACATTGCAATGAGTTTTTTCAGGAACTGAACTTCTGATAAACTAGAATATGTTTTATTTTTTTAATAACAAAATCTCATTATTTTCTATTTGGCTTCCAGCTTGGATGTTTAGAAATGCAGTTGGGAATCATTGTTTTTTTACATCTTCCATTTTGGTTCTTTCATGTTCAGTGTATTTTTTATTGAGTAGCAATACCACCATTAACAGCCTATGGCTTGCTGTGTTTCCTCTGTTATTGCTCTATGAATTGTACTATATGCTGTGTTATTTACTTTCCATCTCATGTTATAAATGCAGTACTAAAGTGGAAATTATAAGTGGAAATAGTCAAACTAAAAATTGTGGTGAAAAAAAATAAAGGTCTTTATCACTTCTTTTCAGAAGTGATATCATCTAACTGAATCTTACTAACTAAAATAGAACAGGGATTGCTCTATACCTAAGGATACCATCTTAATGGTTTGAAAACAAGCCTGAGGAGAAAGTGGCTTGAGATCAGCCCTGAGGAGAAGGATGTGGGGGTGTTGATTGTAGAGAGACTGAACATGAGCTGGCAATGTGTGCTTGCAGCCCAGAGGGCCAACTGTATCCTGGGTTGCATTGAGAAGCATGACCAGAAGGTTGAGGGAGGTGATTCTGACCCTCTGCTCTGCTTTCCTGATGCCCCACTTGGAGTCCTGTGTCCAGTTCTGAGGTCCCCAACAGAAGGACATCAAGCTGCCAGAAGGGTCCAGAGAAAGGTCACAAAGATGATTAGATGGATGGAGTAACTCCAGGTGGACATTATAGCAGCCTTCCAGCACCTGAAACAGGCCTACAGGAAAGCTGGAGAGCAACTTTTTATAAGCCCATGTAGCGACAGGATGAGGAGAAATGGCTTTAAAATAAAAGAGGGTCGATTTAGACTAGATATTAGGAAGAAATTCTTTACTGTGAGGGTGGTGAGAATCTAGAACAGGTTGCCCACAGAGGTTTTGGATGTCTAATCCCTGGAAGCACTCAAGTCCAGGCTGGAAGGGGCTTTGAGCAACCTGGTCTAGAGGGAGGTGTCCCTGTCTATGGCAGGGGGGTTTGAACTGGATGATCTTAAAAGTCCCTCCCAACACAAACCATTCTATGATTCATAGAATCATAGCGTGGCCTGGGCTGAAAAGGACCTCAATGATCGTGTAGGTTCAACCCCCCTGCTATAGGCAGGGTCACCAGTCACTAGATCAGGCTACTCAGAGCCACATCCAGCCTGGGATGATTCAATGATTCTGTGATGCTCTGATTAATGGCAATGAAGAAATGCGCTACAGGCAGCAGAAAGCTACAAGTACCTAAAAAGATTAACACAAATGCAACGAAAGAAATATCTGGTCATTGATATCTCAATTATTCTGGCTACTGCTGACAGGTTTGAGAAGCAGCTATATAACCTTTTTAAATAAAAATAATTCATTTACTATTTCAGATTGCAGACAAACACACAGTGGAAACAAAACAACCAAAAAAACCATGCACACAAAGCCTGAGAATTCTTTAGTAGTGATGTCAACCTAGGTGTTTTTTCAGTGCTATACTTTGTTTATTTTTCTTCCATCGCAATACATTTGGAGATCAAGTCAGGCAGTGCTGCATTTACTTCTTCCTGCTCTGTTTTTGGAACAAGTTTCTTACTTGTTTATTTGTTTCAGTTTTCATTGAATCTTCATGAAATTGTGCTCATTTCTTACAAGTATTTAATCTACCATGCCTTTATCTTATTAATTAACTGTTGTTAAAGAAAACATTAATTTCTTGGGTTCTAACATGGGCATTGTTGAAACTGCTGATTTTATTGAACATTGTTCCACAGGAGTACAACTTCTTTTTACAGAAAAATTTCTTTCAGAAAGCTATTTTAAAAGATAGCTACTGTGAAAAAAATTACTTAAAAGTGTTTTGAATTGTGCTAATTTGAGGAACACCCAGGGGTTCTTTATGAAAGTTACTATAGGACGACTATTGTACGACTGCTGTAACTCAGCTAGACTTCTCAGTATCCTTTGCAAGTCCCATTTAAGTATGAAATTATGATTGCTTTAATGCTAATTTCATGCTTTTTCTTCTTTTTTTAGTAATTGTCAGGCATTTTACCTTAGATTTGAATACAGACATCAAGCTGCTTTGTTTACTTACATAATGAAAGCAGGTAAAATGAGCACTTTTATCACCAATTAACTATATCAGTAGAAGTGCCAAAACAGATTTTATTTAAAATCAAAGACAAAAAAGACTATTTTGTATCAAAACCTGTAACTTATAAATATCTTTTTACTTCAAAACCATCTGCAATTGTTTATATATTACATGAAGCAGCTTTATAAGATAGAAATGCTCCCATTAAAAGAAAAAAACTCCCATTAGAAGAAAAAACTATCTGCTTAATGTGTCCATCCACTATCTAAAGCATGACAAGTTTTGTGTTTATGTGTAATTTAGATGTATGCATATCCGCTTCCTGAGTACAATAAGTCACAAAAAAGAAATACATTAGAATCACCTTTCAATCATAACCTCACTTTGAAAGATGTATTTACTTCTTGCAGATTCTTGATAGCCACATGATTTTTTTTTCTAATCTTCCAGAAATTGTACTGAAATGCAATGATAGAGAACTGCCACTGCTTAGGTATATGTGCACATTTATATGAAGATATTTGTAGTTGCTCTGAAAATAATACCTCCTGTTTATTTCCATGGAAACAACAACAGGTGAAAAAGAAAGGAAGTGTACAGTGCTTAATTTCAAAGGATTTGTTGAAGATTTTAGGCAAAATCTGTGACACTGCAGACTTCACAGGAAAGTGTTTTCTGTCTTAATAATGATTAAGTATAGGAGTTAGATTTAACAGCAATGGAACAAAGCACTGACATATTTGGTTAGGATAGTGAAAAGGATCTGTGTCAGCCGAGCTGAAAATGTTTGAAATCCTTGAGATATACTTTAACTATGCATATTAGCCTTACAGCAAAACTCAGTCCTAAGTTTTGAAAAACAAACGTATTGATTTCTGAGAAAGTAGAAGCTCTTTTGCCTTTCAAGTGGTATCTAGCTGGAACATATCACTTAGTATCCATCTGTGTAATGTTACTTTTCACAGCTTGATATCACAGACATATTTCAGCAAATCATATCCAAGTAATTAGAAGTTTATAGCCAAAAGCTGAAGCTAATAGAATACAAAGTATCTATCTATTCCATGCAGACGCTAATGTTTGCAGAATGTTAAACATTTGGAATGTTGTTTCATCTTTTGATTTTACCAATTTCCTATTAATAGTACAAATTAAACCAGTATATTTAAATGATAGATGCTACAGCAAAACTATTAGGAAAGTCATTGAAGAGCCATTAGCAAAGGCATTACTCTGTCCCAGGTGCAGCATCTGCATTTTCCTCTGTTGAATTTCACGCCATTGCTGAGTGGCCTGTGCTCCAATCAATCTAGATCCCTCTGCAAGGCTTCCCATCTCTCCAGGTCAACAGGTCTCCAGTCAACAGTATCTCCTAGTGTAATGTCATGAGCAAACTGCCATTCTCCCACTGAGCCAGTTCATCACCCAGAGTAGCCTAGGTGAACCTGTTTATCTCACAAATGGACAATTAATCCAGAAAGATTCTGTGAGAGACACTACTAAAAGCCTTACAAAGTCTAGAAAGATTACATCCTTCCCTCATCCACTAAATGGGCCATCTTAACGTTGAAAGAAATGAAAGTACTAACACAGTATTTCCCTTGAATCCGTCTTAACTATGCCTTATAATAGCTTTATTGTATAATGTCTTTCAATTGCACCCAAGGGAGTTGCTATTTAGGAGTCTTGGTTTGTTCTACAAAATGATGGAAAATACTTTGGCAACAAAATAATTGTTTATAATGTTTTGTTTAAATGACATGATGCACAGATTTTATTCTTATTTCCGACTCTGTCCTTCTCCCACATAAGAAAAGTTGCTTCACCAAAGTTGTGACTTTGAAATCCAGCGAACAGCATGTTTATAAAGTTGTAGAAATGACTAACCTAAGAGGCAGCAGCTGGGCTTATTTGATCAGTACTGGCATGTTTCAGTCCTTCCATCATGATTCTTTTTCATCAAACAGAATTCCTCTGCTTTTCCTGTTTTCAGAATATCAATATTGTGAAATATTTGTACTTGCTTAAATGCTTTGATCTTAGTGAAAGACTTGCTCCTGCACTTCAAGACACAGATGGCATTTGAGTTATAGTTCCTTGTGATAGGAAGTGTGCAATTTGTGCATGTATGTTCTATCCAGAACATACATATGTTCTATCTATACTTCCCTCTCCCCCCCCTTCAAAATCTCATTTATTTTATTCTTACAGATGATATGTATTAGAGCTCTGACTACTTCCCTTCTTCCTTTGAAATCAGTATCGGTAAAGGTAGAAGAATGAGAACCTTTATTACCTATATTTCCCTCCATAGCCTGTTGTCTAATTACAGGTGATAGTAATAATTCACTTAATTGTTAAGTATATTGCAACTAAGGCTGTTTAGTAATTACAGTTATAAATAGATCCTACCATATCAGTCCAATTCCTATTTATGACTTCTTTTGTTTGCTTATAGATGAATTTTTGATTGAATTTAATTTTATTTGCAAGCATGTTTCTGGTAAGTACAAATACTGCATATGGGAAACCAAATAAATATTGGCAAGATATGACATTCCAAAAAAGAACATTAATGTCCTTATTAAATAAATTATTATTTAAATAAATTATTAAATAACTTAACACTCATTTGGTTCTCCTCAATCAACTTCTATTTCTTTTTATGCCATAAACTACAGGTGCTGAAGTAACATGAATATAACTATGCACAGACTTTTCCACCAAGAAATGATTCTATAATACAGTCACTTCCTTTTTTCTCTCCTGCTAAAATTCTTCTTTCCCTATCTTCCTTGCCTGGTCTAAATAACTCTAAGGACCCTATTACTGTGAAACCTTGGGAAACTGGAGGGTAAGACAGAGAGCAAACAGCATCTGTTTGCATCCAAGGGTAAAAAGGAGGTTCTTTTTGTATGCATTGTTAATCTTGTTATGCTTAAGAAACCTTTCATCCTTTATCACTTTTGGTTGGGAGAAACTAGGGCTGATTAACTGATTAGAGGAACTGTTAGAGGAACAGGAATTTCTTGTTTGTAAGTGGTATATGAGATGTATGTTGAACACAATAAAGAGAACTATTTTGATGCTACAAGAAACTATGAAAGCTCTCTAACTCGACTGGGTGTCGACAGTAGACTTAGAGTAGATATTTTGAAGAAATTCTTTACTGTGAGTGCAGTGAGATGCTAGAACCGTTTGTGAATGTTCCCTTCTAGGAGGCATTCAAGACCAGGCTGGATGGGGCTTTGAGCATTGTGGTCTACAGAGAGGTGTCCTTGCCTGTGGCAAGGGTACTGGAACTAGATGATCTTAAAGGTCTCTTTCAATCCAAACCCAATTCTTTGATTCTATATATTTAAGGGCTACAGGTATACCAGTAAACTATATCTCTTGGGAACATTCCTCATATACAGAACCGGCTCATCTATGCAAGAAAGTTATTTGAAATCTGCTCAGCTCGCACTGGCCACAGGTCTTCCCAAACAATTCCCAGCAGTTAAAATATTTCTCCAACTGTGTTCAAGCAGATTTTGTAAATCCTTCATATCATTGTGCATTTCTGCTGTCACAGACTGGATGGGCACTTAAAGGATTTTAGTGTATATTTCCATTCTAAGGAGTGCAGAACAAAAAACTTGTCCTCATAACTGACAGTAATTGAACCTGCTAACAGTAACAACGACTATTCACATGAAAAAAATAGTCAGAGGAACTGGTAGAAAGGAGATGTGCCCATTCTCAGCCCTGGGACAAAGTAGAAGCTCCAAATAGAGTCGTATACATGTATATATGTATATTTATATATATGAATAAAACAATCAGTTAATGGAGAATTATTCTTTATAGACGTATTGTGAAGAAAATTTCTTTTTGAGATTCCTGAAGACGGAAAAAGCAAAAAAAACTGTGGTAGTATCAGATCTTAATGATGTTTATTTTCTTCCATCTGTCCTGCAGCCAGTGTGGCCTCTCAGTACAATCTGTAGGTGACACTGTTCAGACACAGGAAATACTTCAAATATACAGAGGTCTGTCAAGCAACATGCTGTCTAAATGTTGCCTGCCTAGTGTATGTGGGAGTGATCACAACAGTCAGTATATTTTAGTGTGAATAATCTCACTCAGTGAACAATGCACAGCCTCAATCTTGGATTACAAAGAGATAAAAGGTTACAGAATCGTGCTCTGCTCCTGCAAATTTAAAAGCATTAAAGCAGGCTAGGGCTATTTCAAGAGATCCAGGGAATTCTCTTTGGAGACAGGCTGATGGTTTACATGTGGACACCTTGCCTTTCCATCTGCAAGGCGCTAACTCCTGGTGGCTGATTCTTAGCAGCTTAACTCTTTGTTCATGGGAAACAAGAATACAGAAGCTCAGTACTGAGCCTTACTGCAATGTGCTGTACCAATACAAGATACACAGTATCTCTGTGTTGCTTAAGCTTTATTAGATCAGATTCACTTTCTGTAATATTCAGATCTATAAATATCTAAGGTGTAGGGGGCTGAATGGTGAGGCCAGACTCTTTTCAGTGGTGAGTGGAGACAGGACAAGGGGAAACAGCCGGAAACTGCAGCATAGGAAGTTCCGCACAAACATGTGCAAGAACTTCTTTACAGTGAGGTGACGTAGCACTGGAACAGGCTGCCCAGGGAGGTGGTGGAGTCTCCTTCTCTGGAGATGTTCAAGACCTGCCTGGATGCCTACCTGTGCTACCTGGTGTAGGGAACCTGCTTTGGCAGGGGGGTTGGACTCAATGATCTCTGGAGGTCCCTTCCAACCCCTACAATTCTGTGATTCTGTGATTCTGTAATATCTCGGAAACAGTGTCTTACAAAGCGGAATATAATCAGCAAGCAGCCATCTTGATGCACTGGCTGGACATTAATAATTTGGTTGTCATGACAACAACAACGTATTTAAAATATGAATGTAACTGCAAAATGTGCAAAGAAAATACCTTTCAAAAATAAAAAAGGAACTGACAAAATTTTCAGTAAGAAAACTTAATAGAAGTCTTTAATTGAATCTTTTATATTTGCTACCACACAGATTTCTTCAAGTCCCAAAGAGCATGTGATTGAGCATGCATGAGCTTGAAAAGCTGCAGGTACCAATCAAAACCAAGCAATTCTGTATTACTACATATATATAAAATGGAAACCATTTTATTTACCAGTTTTACCAGCTGGTAAGTGGTCTTCACTTTACCTCTGATATACTGCAGTAATATTGAAAAATAGATTAACATTGAAGTATTTAACATTTACATTCTGTAATATGGTAAAATTGTAAATGAAATGTGAAATATAGATTCTCCCAATCACAATAAATGTCCTAACCATAAACAGTCACAAAACTGCCACTCAGTATTATTTACAAGGACATGAAATTTTCAGTTAAAGATCTATATGGCCAAGGCAAATGTGCTTTTTGATTCTTAACTAGTAAACATAGGCGTTTCCAAACAAAACCTTTTAGAATGCTTACTCTTTATTAATCTATACTATTATATATAATTTTCTTTTCTTTCCCTGGAGAAATACGAGCTCCTCAAATTAAAGCAATGAGATGTAGTACATCCAATGTAATTATATACCCAAGTGCCTAGTTTAGCGTTTTATAGGTTTCAGGACCTAGTTATTGAATCTTGAATTTATGTACTTAGTTGCATAAAATTATTTTTCCAATAAACTATTGCAGACCACATAATTAGTTTTGTTTTGTAAAAAGATATGCTTTTAGTAATTCTTCACCGAAATTCGACCTTTTTATCCTAAGAATTTGAAAACAGAGAGTAATAATTTTTTTTTATATAATAAGTACAGAACAAAATAAAAATCTTAAAGGAAATAGAATAAACTTCAGGGAATCACTGTATCCTGTATCTTCCATGAATCAAAAAGAATAGTTTAAAAACTTTCTATTTCTTAAATATAAAGTATGAGATAATAATATTCATTTGTTTCCATTGAAGGAATATCACATGATGTAATAAATGGTAGATTTTATCAAAACTGAAATTATAACAGCTGGACACTAATCAACCTTCAAGATAGGTTAGGTAAAAAAAATAGTATATCGGTCTGACTAAGAAAAAAGATAAGTAATTACTTCAAAAATTTACCTTCAAAAATGTTCAAACTGTGACTGTACATATATTTTGATGTAATTCTGTTAGACTACTCAAAATCTTAATGTTATGCAGGGTAATTAAGTATTTAGTAATCTGAGCAGTTACACATAATGCGTAATGCATAGAGCTTAATTTTCACAAAGTCACAAAACTTTGTCTGAAGGAAGGTGAAATTACTTTGAATACAAGTAAGTACTTTGAATACAAGTGAAGTACTTTGATACAAGTAAGAAAAAACAGAATTGTTTGAATTCCTGTAACTCACGGAAAACTTTTGAGCACTGCATTTTGGAATCCTCTACAGCTTCTTCCTTCCAAGTCAATTAACAGGGGATGATATGCTGAAGTACACTGTAAAACTGCATTTCAATAGGAAATTCATGTTTCTGGTTTTGTTCTGTTTCCTTTCATCTGAAAATGAGATTAAATATTCTCTCTAGAAGAAAAGAAACCCTTATTACAGCTTACTGAAGGGAAGAAGAAGTAAATGGAAAAGTTTTGTGCCCATTAAATACAAAATAAGCTAAAATATAACCTTAATAATATCAGAAGATATCATAAATTCTCTGGTTTGTTTACAACTTTGGACATGAAAAACAGTTATTTCTGGCAAAGCATCACTTAATTTAAACTCCTTAAATTTATGTGTTTTAGTGTGTTATTACATTTGTCTAAGTTGTATTTCTATTTTTGTTACTCTGATTCAAACAATGTCACTGCTGAATAACTACACTTTCTAAACAAATTTTGAACAATTTCCATTTTCTATTCATCAAAACTTTATAAACTTATTATTACTACTGTATTTTTATCACAACAAATGTCCAAGTTTAAAACAAATTATGAAACTATTAGAGAGGTAGTATTTTTCTTTCATTTTTTTTTTAAAGATCAGTTACCTTAAATGATTGGAATAATCAACTATGTTTAATTTTATTTTCTGTTGTAGTTGCTTCATGCATGTAGGATGAGTTGTTATATTTTAAATGTTGTAGATGCCTAACCCAAGGCAGTTTGCCGTCCATTTGAATAGTTACTGTGTCTTTACTACATGATGAAGGTACTCTTCTGGCTTCAGAAAATCTTAACAAGTTAGTTAAAAATCTAATCTTCCACAGTGACAAAGTAGCCAAGATGTGAAATAATTTTCTGTATTTTCTTTCTGAAATTTCCAAGTCCTCGGCTTGAACAGAACCCTTATTTGTAAAAAATATGTAAGTTAATCAGTGAATATGTTTCCCTCATGCAATAGGTCACTGGGTACACTATCTAAAGTAAAGATTTGTACCAAAGGCAGAGCTCCAAACTGCAAGGGGTGCTCTGAAAGTAATGCCTCCTGTTTCATTATGTTGGCCCACTATGCCAAAGGCAGATGATGGTGGTATGGCAGTAGAGGTTGAACCTTCTCACCAATATTCCATTCCATTTTGATGTTGTGTGACAGATGGCAGCAGACTGGCAGTCTGACAGAATGGTGACAGGCATGAAGTGCAGAAGAAGCAAAGATGTGTCACTGAAGTCTTCCATGCAGAAAAAATGGCACCCTTTGACATCCTTTTGATGCTTGCTGAACATTTATGGACACCAAACAGTAGATGTGAGCACAGTGAGATGGTGGGTGATTCATTTAAGTAGCGGTGACAGCAAAGTGAAAAGCAAATCACATTATGGATGACCATGCAGGTTTTTATGTGCACAACATGCAGGCTTCTGCTCATTGCTGGTGCAAATATAGCTATATTGAAAACAGGGAGTTTTGTAGCTGAGAATTTGTTCTATCAGATGTGCTATTACACTCTTTGTATCTGCTGTATTTCCATGGAAATAGATAGAAGGAGTGACGTGCATACAAGAGAAGGGAACTATATGACATGGAATGACTTCTGCCTTGCTTTCTATTTTTAGATATTCCTACAATGCATTTTTCAATGCACTGATTACTCTTTTGAGTACCGCATTCTCTACATGGAGGTTAAATGTTATATCCAATGGTTTCAAAAAATAGGTGTTAAAACTGAATGAACTCAAAATATCCATTGGTTTAATGCTTAAGTAACTTTAAAGGAAGAAGTGATCTGTCTCAAATTGCTTTCTCAAATTGGCAAGAACATGGATTTTGACTTGTCTTTTCTAATACCTGGTAAATATCCAACTTGTCAGAAAGTTTAAAACGAATCAATCACATAATCAGTTTTCATCCTGGTTCAGAAGGCAGTTTTAGGCTTTTTTTGAATCTGTTTTTTTAGAAGTAAATTTTATTAGAGATCTAGTATTTACTGAGTGAAAGAAGTATGATTATCGGTTTTGTGTTTATCCAAGGTTAATAATAAAACTTGTAAGTTAGTACAAAACTTGTTTAATTTACTAAATATAAATACGTTCATCAATGCCTGATTTGTTTGCCTGATTTTTGAATCTAGGTGCATCAAAGCTGGAGTGGATAAATAGAATTTTTGAAGAATAGAGTTACATGGACTGAAATAAGTAGTAAAAACATGGACCAAATTTGAAATATTTACTTGAGAACTTTAAAAATTCTAGATGAACAGAAGATACCTTCAATAAACATAAATAATTCAATGACTGATATCAAGGAAAGAAGAAAAACATTAAACCACTTTTGAGGTATTTATTTTATGCAAAATATTAGATTTGAAACACCTTTTTCTTTCTTTCGTTGTGAGAATGCCCATGAAAATACACTAAAATCAATTGGAGCCATGCTGCTTTTAAGCGTATGATCCCATTACTCTGATGACATGGCAGTGCTGTGGAGTGGCATAATAGGGAATTTATTGAAGCAAACATCAACCCTAAGTATTTATATATGAAGTCTTTAAGAAAATGCATTTCATGTATTCATACTCTCTCACTCATATAGAAACACTTATCTAAGATCAGTTATGTACAAAATGAATGACTTGCCACTTTCAAGTCTACTTCAAGTTAGTTCTCTGCAGCTGTTCACTGGAGATGGCGATTTTCAGGACAGGCCTTTTGCACTATTTAGAAGTGATAAGTCTTGTCTGAGAATGTGGCTGATTTCTGTGTCCATAAATCTTCAGTTAATTTATTAAACTTTATATGTTTTTTTCCCTTATTTTATGGTTGAAATATGTTTCCATAATCTCTGCTACTGATAAGCAAATAGAAAAAAAAGAAAGGTGTATTCTGTATGTGGCAACATAGTTGCCACCCTTGTATGAGAATTGAGGTGGGAACCCACCTATGCTGCATTCTTAGAGTACAAATCTTTTTGTCTTAAGAAACACAATTCTTAGTGCTACCTCTAAGAACAAAGTCTGGGTGCCATTGCTTCTCAATGCAGGCCGCCTTTAAAACCTTTTATGCTGTTCCTTCCTTTCATTCACTGTGCATCCTACAAACTTCACTATTTCTAAGTATTATAAATCCATGCAGCATGACTGTGCAAAATTATCTGAGGGTTTGTCACAATAATATTTCAGAGAAAACTGGAAGCTTGTTTCTGCAATTTTATTAGGCAGTATTTATTAACCCATCTTAAGAGTTCATCAATTTTTGAATAATGACCAACAGAAGGAACACTGTTTAAAGAGATTGTTTTCATGAAGAACAAAAGCTTTTTCCAGCTTGAGGCTGCAGATAGAGCTTCTTTGAATTTTCTGCATTCTTTCAGCAGCTCTGTACCAATGAATCAGATTATTACTTTAAGGAAGGGTGTACCATGAGATCCCTTTCACATGAAGTATGAAGTCTTACAAAAACTAAGAACACAACACACCCTGTGGTGGTGAAGTTCCATATGTGTCTTACATTTGTCTAGATGTTCTGCTGTTATATTAAGTTAAGGTAAGAAAATACAGGTTCTGGATAATACTGTGTAATGTAAGCATTCCAATTACTTACTGAGATTCTGTTTTTCATGTATTATATGTCCGTAACTCACATTGAACAAATCATTATTATAATCTTTAGGATCAGGAAAATATGCTCTTACACTTTAATCTGACAAAAGATGCTCTCTTAAATGTTGATCATTTACACTCTATTTTCTTTGTTGTTCACAGGAGGCAAGTCATAGCAAGCCATGGGGCATCTTAAAAGGAAGTTTTATTTTTACTTTCTATTTATTTATGAAAGCATTGCAGTTCTTGACAATTACACACAATTTAGCAATAACAGCAACATTTATCTTACAGAAAAACCACGTGATTTCTGTAATACCATCTATTGCAACTTCATATATAGGTATTAATAGGATTAATTTTAAGTGTAACAATAGAGATCAGTGCTGCTGTTCTGATCCCCTAGCTGACACCTAAAGTTAACTCTTCAAATAGTATAAAAATCTAGGAGTCATAACTACTGTCAGATTATTGAAAAAGATGTGGGATGTTTTGGTATGCGGTTTTGGCTGGATTTTGCAAGGAAGTTTCTCTTATATAATGCCTGCTGAGTACTTTCTTACTGCCAAAAAGCCATATGATTAGATTATCTTCATAGTTAAATGATGTATCTGAAACATGAGAAGAGGAAGAAGCTTGCTACATGAAGATAGATACTTAGATTTTTAATTTAGACCATTTTTCTAGGCCTGGAGTAAGGTCTTGCAATAAAGTGAGCCAACTTAAATATTTTGTTTGAAAAAATCTCTGGGAAATTATAGGTATACAAACTCTTTCACTTCTACCCAAAAGCAACATACCAAGCCATCAGAAAACATCTTCAGGCACCAACTTACGTGTGGACATCAGTATTTAAACGTGAATGTTCTGACTGCAGAAAAGTCTAAGAAATGAAACAAAATAGGATATGATACCAGGTTTTTTAATTACTACAACAAAAACTTGTCATTATATACTAGACTTAATAGATTATAGTAGGATAGTTGACAAAAGCAACATTTATCGTTGATAAATTGTTTGCTGTGTTTGAACCGAATCGTAGACAACCTACTATACAAATTTACTCAAGATTTTACAACAAATGGAACATTGCAGGACTCTTTCTGAATGTCTATTTAGAGCAGAAACATATTTCAATAAATGCTCATATAGTCCTTGAGAAGTCATTCAAAACACTTTGTTTATATTATCAAACACCTGGATGTGGGAATTCACTGCTACATTCTATTTATGTAAATTTAGGACATCAGTATTGCCAGTAGGATTCTGCTGCTATTAGTGGTGTTTCTCTGCAGAGCAAGAAACTGATGTGCTGCTGGCTTTCAAACAGATTCTCCTTGCTCACAAAATTTACAGTAAAAACCAGTCTATAATTTAGATCTGATATATGTTGGAAATTTGGGCATGTTTGACTGAGGTCAGAAAAAATGATTGAGATCATGGCTAAACGCATTGCAGTATGGACGAAGTCCTTTGCAAGCAAAAATGCACAGCTCCAACAGCTAGTAATTAAGCAGAGTTAGAATGGCTTTAGTTAGACTCAGGACTGCAGCAAAGACTTTGGGCAGACAGTTAATGGATATAATTTGGCAGGAAGTGACTTGGCAAGGAGTTAGGAGTTACAACACTGTACTTTAATGCCAGTACTGCAGGACCAGTTTTTCAGGGGAATTAACTCTAAAGGGAACATAAGAACTATTAGACTGACTTGTCTTCTGAAAACTGAATTACCTGACAGTAAAACCATTAAGATATACTGGGCCAGGGAAGCATCCGCAGTAAATCAAGAGCTTGTGAGACTTGTCATTACCACATCAGAGAGAATTAAGATGAAGAACTAGGTACACTTCCTTGGAATTCTTTTGCTATAAATGCCCAGAGGGTTTAAGACAGGTGCACTTGGTCAGATCTTCTTTGTATATCTTAAGTCTACTCTTACAGACATAAAATGCATTTTTAATTCCTATTTTTTCTATTCCTATTTTGTAAAGTTTCAGCATAATTTCATAACCTTCTGAGAAGGGTGTACTAATATGACAGACATAGATATTTACCAAGAATATGATATCACAGGTAATGCCCTAAGCATTGTGAATACCCTTTGATTGAGATGTCAATAGCTGAAATATGTTTGCATGCAAAAAAACACTCCTTTAGCTTCCACAGAAAAACAATGATGTAAATCATTTCTCAGTTGATTAAATCAAACATTTGCAAAGGACTATTTTTGGAATGGATAGAACATATTGGTTTGGTATTAGACTTGTAATAGCAGGACAAGAGATTAAAACAAAAGACAAGAATATGAAAAGAATAAGATTAAAAATATAGGATATACATAGAATTGCGTTATTTCACTCTTTCAGATTTGTTATTTTTAATTGTTATATTTGTTTTTTTTCTTATATTTTATTGTACCATGATTTATAGCTATGCTAGATAGAAGGCATGGAAAATGATGTTGTGTTTTCTGATGCTGAACTATCTATATCTATATCTATATCTATATCTATATCTATATCATCTATATCTATATCTATATCTATATCTATATCTAATCTATATCTATATCTATATACAGAGCTCTAGCACTCTGGTTTTCATTTTCTGTTCTTTTTTGACAGTGAGAATTACTTCAGTAATAACCATTCTACAACTATACTATGCTATGCTTACTTTCCCAGAGAGTTTGAAATATTGAATTAACATTATCAACATCGCTCAAATCTGACATAATTTTCAAGCCTCTCATGTCAGATAATCTACATGTTTATAGAGAGACAAAGAAATGCCAATGGAAATTAATGACATAGTAGGGAAGAGATAGGAAAAAGAAGTCATATAACATCTGGGGAGGTTTTTTAATTTAATTTTTCATTTATTGTAGGGAAGACCAAATGTGATGAATCAGGAAGACCAACTGGTTGGATTTAAGAGAATAGCAAATAAGTGAAAGTAATAAGTTCTGTAATAGCTAAAAAATGAGAAGTCCACTATTAGTAGCCTATATAACTATAGGAGACTGTGCTCCTCTGCTCTGCCTTCATGAGCCCCCATCTGGAATACTGTGCCCTCAGTGCAAGAAAGATGTGGAGATTTAGGAGCTGGTCCAGAACAGGGTCATGTAGATGGTCAGAGAACTGGAGCACCTCTCCTAGGAAAACAGAGTGAGGGAGCATGGCTTGTTCAGCCTGGATAAAAGAAAGCTCCAAAGTGACTTTATTGCAACCTCTCAGTACTCAGGGAATGCTTATTAAAAAAAAAAAAAAAAAAAAAAAATCAGGAAGGGACTTTTTGCTAGGACATGCAGTGATAGGACACAGGTTAATCAACAGTTGTAAACTGTGAGAGGGTCGATGCCAATTAAATATAGGGAATATTTTCTTTATTATGAAGATGGTAACTCTCTAGAGTGTGTTGCTCTGAGAGGTTTTGGATACCTCATCCCTAGAATCATTCAAGACCAGACTGCATGTGGCTTTGAGCAACCCTAGTCTGGTGGAAGTTTTATCTACCCATGTTAGAGGGATTGGATGATCTTCCCTTCCAGCCCAAATCACAGTATAATGCTATAGTTCCGTGATTCCATGTATTACTTTTAATGTTCAAATATATTGGTGATATTTTATGAAATTTTATACTTATAGGTGAGTATTATGAAATATTATATCAACAGGCTCCTAAAACTCTTAAATAAATATTACAAATGTGAACTGTAAGAACAGAGTACTGCTGTAAACATTTGCAGATTTTGTCATATCTGCAACTAAATGTGAACAAAGAAAAAAACAAAGTTTCACTAGTTTCTCAAAGCATTTGGAACACCAGAACAGCTACTGACATTTCAAATGAGAATTTAAAAAAAGAATAGAGCATGACCTCATTAACTATCCCTATGACTATTTGCAAATGTAGAACCTGAAAAAAAATGCAACGATTTAAATGCATATATGGTTGCTCTAACAACTCAAACTTAAACCAACTTCCATAATCTCATGAGTTAACCCTCTTTGGGATTTATTCTAATTGCTTTTTATCAATACATTTTTCTTTCATCTCATTATTCCTGTTATAATTCACAAAGGATATCGTGCTCATTAATGAGAATTAGTAAGACCTTATTGAGATCAGACGCCCTTTTCCCTTTTTGCCCTTTTGCTCAAGGGCAACTACTACTGATCCTTCTGATATCCTGGGCAGGACTTAAAGTAATTTATTTCATGGTAAATTATTCTTTGGTGCCAGAATCCTAATGTCACATGGGGACTCAGTGACAATCCTATTCACAATATTACCAGAAGCATTTAACAGTACTGTTTTACTCTTATCTCTCCCGAAGAAGCTTTCCACTGCTGGAAGCAGCACCATATCTGGTGTATGAGATGGGAGAGATATCTCTGAACTCTGTGCTAAGGACAACAAAATACTATCCTGAAGGATGTAAGTAACTAAAAGTGGATTTTGATTTTACGTGTACAATTTCTATTAAAACCAATAGGTGGTATTTTTGCATTACCAAGAGAAATGTTTGAAATGTAGCTTAGTATGTTGCATCTACTTCTTTCAAACTACAAGAAAGAAAATTCTGCCATTTTCATCTTTGCTACACTTAAATACTTTCAAATGTTCATACTATAATAATGTATTTAGGTCTAATGTATGGAAAAAATTATTGACATTAACATAAATTCAAATTAAAATAAATTCATTGGGTTCACAAAACTGAAGATGATACTTTATAAAACATTCAAAAAATTTATTTAGTTGATACCAAATAATGATTTGATACTACTCAATCCAGTACTCAATCCATTATGTTTTGTCTTAATGACTTCAAAAATGTTAAATTACAGAGCTTTCCTGATTTGTGGTTTGTTCATTTATATATATACATACATACATATCTGTCAACTACTAAATTATGTCACAGAATCATGGAACTGTAATGGTTGGAAGGGACCTATGGGGATCATCAAGTCCAATCCACTACTAAAGGAGGTGTAAATAATTGTATTGTGTCCTTCATATATTTATTATTATTATTATATATTTATGTATATCAAATTTACACATATTATTTATGCATATGTAAATATACTGTAATTTAATGTGCATAATATAAAAATGTGCATTATTATATATTTTACATATGTACATATACATAAATATAGTCCTTCCAGTTAATCTTCTAGTTACATGGTACCAGACCACAGTGTCTCACTCCAATTTATAGGAGGGAGAGAAGGTTCTTTTATTATTTATATACCCAGCGTGAGATTAAGAAGCAACAGTTCAAATGTTGGTCCAATCAGTTTATTACAAATCTTAATCAGGGAAATGCGGAAGGACACTATTATGAATTAGGGTGATGGGGAAGGGAAGGAGGGCGATAGAAAAGATAGAAAAGAAGAAGCAAGGAGTCTTTATAGGAAGCAAGAGGGAGATAGTCACCACCATGGATCCAGCGTGGTTCGTAGTTCAGTCTTTGATCTTTAGTAGTGGTGGGTCGTCAGGCAGAGTTGTTCTGTTGACAGCGACGATGGACGACCACTACCATGGTGATGATGGCCCTTTTTCAATGCTTCAAAGTGGTTGAGTCAGCTGTCTTTGGAGTGACGGCTCAAATCCAAAGTGGTCGAGTCAGCTCTCCTTTGAGTGACAGCTCAAACCCAAGGTGGTTGAGTCAGTTCTCCTTGCGGTGGCAGCTTCTGGCTCTGGGATCTCAGCAGGAACCTCCTTTGCTTTGCCAGAAAGATAAGAGGAAGCAGGAAGGCACCAACTTGCATCTTGCCTTCACAGGATACAATGGTATCATCCCCCAGCCTGCCATACCAAGCTGGAGCAGTTTGGCCACAGGCCAGATCTTCCGCCAGTGAACACTGCTGAGCACTCTCTTCCGCTCTTCTACAGAGCAAGCAGCTCTGGGGGGGAAGGGGCTTCCAAATGTTCCCAAAGCGATATCGATTGTCACACAGTTAGCACCCATCACTTGCCTCCTTGACAAGTCACTCAGAGTCTTATCACAAGAAAAACCTCAGGAAGCAAGCTTTGAGCCAAAAAAACAAAGAAGGATTCTCACACACAGTAACCTTCCAAAGATTTGAATGCACTTGGGTTTTCTGCTATGTGCATCAACACATGCAATCTATATACAAGATTAAAAAAAAATCGTTCCACCCAAATTTTAATGTCACTCTGTGAAGCAGTTTGGGATATTTGTTTCACTTTTCCTGTACCCTGAGCATGACAGTGTCACATTCATTAACATTTTCAGCAAACATACTCTGCAGAGCTCTTTCACATACCATTACCTTCTTACCATATTTCAGTTTGTCATTACACTATTTATTATTCAAAGTAACATTATCTCACACACAGTTGTCTTTTTCTGTATTTGCAGGCAGTTTTTTCTTCCTTGAATCACTGAGTTTCATCTGTCACTGAGTTGTCAATAAATCATATATTGCTATTTTGATTGAAAATGACTTTCTAATAAAACTTCATTTATAATACGCATTTATAATTTCCATTAAATATAGTTTCCATTAAATATAGACTGTCTTCACTGATGAGAGTTCAGGTATGCAGTACTAATCTATGCATGGCAGTCTCTAAAAAACTAAAACATGGAAATTTGTGTTGAGGTTTTCAAGACTCCCACACAGTTGGCTTTCTAATTATCAAAATTCGGTAAAAAGAAATTTAAAAAATAGAACTTTGGCTGGAATTATTTTTGTTCGTGTTTTGGAATGTTCCATCCATTATTAATATAACATGAAAAATGTATTACAGCAAATACTTTCTTATCTGAAGTGTGGAATTCTTTGGAAAAAGTGAAATAGCCAGTTTTACTGTAAAATAATTTTGCCTACAATATAATGTCTAAATACAGTGGTAGGCATATTGTTTCCAAGATGAACTGGAAAGATTAAAACAATCACTGTTTGGGAAATCTTAATGAGTAAATTGCATGTTTAACTCATTGAGGAACTTCTAGATTTAAACGGTTTCAAATTATTACAATACTAAAGTTTTGTTTTCCTTTTAATTGTGATGGTGAAACTATGCATATGAAGTCTCATGCTAACTTTAATCTTTTAATACTGAAGGCCTACAGGGAATGAAACCATGTGATACAGAGAAATCATCTTTAGGCTCTGAAACAGTTTCTTGGTTTTTCTAATTGCACCTTATCTCCCACTGCATCACACTTAGTTAAAATAGAAAAAGATCAAAAAGGTAATACAGATGAGATACTGCTCCCTTAGAGGTTCAAGGATTTTTTAGTCCAATTAAAGCCAGTCTCTCAAAAAAAGGCAAGGAGATGGAATAAACACTGCTGTCATGGCAAAAGAACATTTTACCTAATATTAACAAGATATTTTGAATTACACTGAAAGATAGAGGAAGAAGGCTTTGCAGGTGTATCATGCATGAGGATGCAAACTTTTAAATATCACAGCTGTCCTGCTCGTATTTCCTCTTTTTAAGGAAAATAAAAATGTCATTATCAGCCAAAAACTGAATGTTATTAAAGTTGTGTGTTGTTCTTTAATATCTCTAAATTTTCAGGATTTTACTGTTGTTACTATATTAAAAAAAAAAAAAAAAAACAAAAAAAAAACAAAAAAAAAAACAGTTATAAATTGACTGCCCCAAAGACATCATTTTACAGCAAACATGTGAGAAGTCTTGACAGTCCTACACAATTCCTGTCGCTCTCTTCCAAACTCATCTAATATCATAAAATACTCCCATGTCTCCTCCAAGAAATTGTCCCCAAAGCTGTTTGTTTTCTCCACTCCTAAAAATTATTTTCTCCTATTTCAAAGAGAGAATTCTGGTGAACTTTACATTGGCCTTTGCAACTCTCATCAGACTTCTGGTATTCAGGGATCATGCTCTAAATGCTGTTACTCTAAGACATTAAATTTTGGGGAGGAAACTTAAATGATATTCCTGCTGAAATTAAGTAAAACACAAGTGCAAGGTGAACTACGGGCCAGTGAGCCTCACATTTGTGCGTGGGAAAATCATGGATGAGATCTTGGAATCTCTGTTACGGCAAGACAAGAATGTGATTCAAGACAGCCAGCAGCCAGCATGGCTTCACAAGGGCAAATCATGCCTGACCTATCTGGTGGCATTCTGCCATCAAATGGCTGCATAAGTGGACAAAGGGAGAGCAATAAATGCTGCCTACTTGGACCTCTGCAAAGTATTTAATATGATCTCACATTATTATCTCTAAGTTGGAGAAATATGGATTTGAAGAGTTAACTCATCAAGTCTGCTTATTACATGCACCTGAGTGGTGTAGTTGGTATGACATAAGGAAGGAACACCACCCAAAGGGTGCTGGACAGGTTTGAAAAATTGGCTCTGAGGAACCTAATGAGGTTCAATAAGGCCAAGCAAAGAGTGTTGCACTTCAGTCAGAGTAACCCCAGATATGTGTAAGGAGTGGGAGAAGAACTCATTGAAAATAGCCCTGCAGAGAAGGGCTTGGGGGTCCTGATGGATAAAAATCTGGATGTGAGCCACAAGTGTGCACTTGCAGATCGGAACGTCAACTGTATCCTAGACTGCATTAAAAGAGGGGTGGCAGTAGAGAGGGATGTGATTATCCCTCTCTACTTTGCCCTTGTGAGGCCCCATCTGGAATACCAAGTCCAGGCCTGGGGCCCACAGTACAAGAAAGATGTAAAGCTGTTGGAGCTTGTCCAGAGGAAGGACACAGAGATGATCAGAGGGCTGGGGCACCTCTCCTATGAAGGAAGGCTAAGTGAACTGAGCTTATTCAGCCTGGAGGAGAGAAAGCTCTAAAGAGACCTCACTGTGGCCTTCCAATTCTTACAAGGAACTTATAAATAGGGGAGAGACTGACTTTTTATATTGGCAGGCAGTGATAGAGCAAGGGGGAAAGACTTCAAACTCAAAGACAGGAGATTTAAGTTAGATGTTAGAAGGAAATTCTTCACTCAGAGTGTGATGAGGTACAGGAACAGGCTGCCCAGGGACTGCATGGATGCTTCATCCCTGGAGGCATTCAAGATCAGATTGTTGGGGCCCTGGGCAGCCTGATCTGATTTGTGGTAACCCTGCCTACAGCAGGACGTTGAAGCTGGATGAACTTTAAGGTCACTTCCAACCTAATCCATTCTGTGATTCCATGATTTTAACCGCGTTTCTCAATGTATTATGTGTAGTAACACTGAGCAAGTCAGTTTCTGTATATCCCACCTTATCCCCACAGTTGCCTCTTGTTCTTCAACCCAGAAAAGTGTTGAGTTGCCTAGTAACACACTGCCCTCACCTGTAACTTGGAATCACCAAATCTTAATTGTTTTTAGGTTGGATCTGCCCTTTAATCTTCATATCCAAACATTTGAATTGTGGCTTTGTTTTGGTTTGGTTTGAGTTTTGTTTTGTTTTGTTTTGGTTTGGTTTGGTTTGGCTTTTTTAGGGGGAAATACTACTACCTAGTCTGAATTTTTTTTTAGCAGCAAATTTTTTTGTTTAGTGTGCCAGAATTCACTATCATTTGATGCCTGAAAGACCATTTCCTGTAACTAAAATATTTATACATATGGGTTAATTTCTTGTTTTAGTATACACAATAGTAATTTCTCTGGTTGTTACTTGTTATCATGGGTAGTTAGAAGGAGATATGTATTATGTAGTGAAACATCCACGGTAATGTCAACTTTGAAATGTTGAAATTAAACAACTTTTTTGTACACTCTCCATACTCTGAGACAAAATAAATCTTCAATATTCATAACAATAAGTTCTTCACTAGATGCAGGACAGTGAAACTGCTTTTCCTATCAGATAGTGATTTTAAAAGTAGTTCATGAAGTAAAATAATGTAGTAAAATTAACTACATCTTCTGATCCAATGCAGAGATAGTATGAATCAAATTAACATAACAGACAGAAAGGTTAGAAGTAAGCCTTTTCTAAAACAGTTTTAAAACAGTAGAGTTGTGTCAATGGGATGTTAGAGATACTAAGGTAAGCTGCACAAACTAATAAAAATGAATATATCAAGCAGTACTGAGTATAAAAACACTAGCTTTGACTGATCAAACATGACTTCTGAATTCTTATTCTGCTTTCAAATCATTGCATTAATACATACTTTTTTTTCACTTTTTTTTTTTTTAGACTATTGCTTATGTTTCAAATGTTCTATTGCCAAAGTGATTTCAAATAGCTACCTTCTTGAGAGCAGAGTGCAGTGGAAGCTTTGCATTACTTCCCACATCTCTCTGTTTTAGAGTGTCTGAGAACATCAGAATCTGCAATTTCAGTGACACTGAAAGTGCTATTAATGCTGTGAGACAAGACTTTAAAAAAATTCTTAACCTAATAGAAATTGCTCTGCAATAGCCTTAAGTGTCATTTGCTTAAACTACTTCAGTCGTGTATCAGACATAGTTAGATCATGATGACATAACATCTAGGTTACCATGTTCCTCATTATAAAATCTAATTCAGACTTTTTTAGCAGAGCCATGGAAAAAGAGGCTGCAGAGGAGCTTCTTTGACTTTGTCAGCAAGGGAAGAATGAGAAATCAGCATCATTTTTAGTATTTCCAATAAGAAGAGACACAATTTCAGTTCTCGGGATATGCTAGCAAGCATCTGCCAGGCTTTGAGAATACCAGTTGTTGCAGAGCAGCGAGGCATATGGTTCATAAGACAGTGTGTTGATGTGCTGAGAAGAGTACACTGTCTTGGGCACGGGAAGCAATGTCTTCTACCCTTACTTGGTGCTGCTGTTGACTGCAGTCACAGCTGAGAAGAAAAGGCATTGGCAGATAACCTCTGCTCAGCTTCTTTGTCTGAAGCTCACTGCAGTACTTTGGGACAATGAATAGATGGTGAAGAATGTAATAATCCTATAGTAAAGGCAAAGAAAAATGCTCTGTTATTATTATGTACATTTTGCTGATCATACCCATGCAAATTTCATTTGATAACAGTTTCATGATAGAAAGCTTTATGAGCTTCAGACAGTACAATAGGCAGGAGAAAATAACTGTAAAGAGAAAAAAAAACACAAAATAATTTTTCTGAAAGAAAAATCAAACTTTGTAGTTATACCATCACTTAGTCTGTTGTTATAGCAAAGATTAGATGGTAATATGAATGTCTAACCTCCTTCTAAATGAGTATTAGGATAATTTATTCTAAATCCCTGATCCAAGCAGAGATTTTAGAATTTTTAGAGCAGGAAGCATTCCTGTGTTTGTTAATGTTTGTGTATCAGTATCTTCTGTACTGACACTGAAATGTGAGGTCAGTTGCAGCAGACTCCGGTCCACATAGTCTGGTATGCCTACCATTTGGATAATAATAATTCTAAAAAATAAAAAGAAAAAAAGAGGTTTGTCAAACAAAATAAGGCATCCAGTAATTTAGACAAGTTTGGGTTTTCTACCCACAGAATTTGTCTGGACATGATAAGAACTGATAAGATAACATCTACTCTTCAGATCTTCTTATATTCTAATCTAGGGGTTTCTAACTTTTAAAGGTGATCAGAGTGGAAGAATGTCAAGTGTTTACAATTAACTATACTAACAGCAAGATTGATTCTATAATAAACCACAGATAGGCAAAACTGCAACTTATGGGTATAAATAAACCTCTCTTAACTGCCACTCTCTTAGTGAAAATGTATAAATTAACAATAAAATTTGTTCTGTTGCTAGTTTTAGACATCACTCCAACTACTGTCACTGCTGGTTAAGCATGACAGTGGTGTACATATCTACTCTAAAACAGGAAAGAAAATGCAAAATAACCTTGGGTTTCTCCTTTCAAGAAATTAGTGATTGCAATTATTTTTCTTATAAATTTATCTCAAATAATTTTGATTATTCTTCCACACCAGGCTTTATATCTACAGTTTTCTCTCTACCTAATAAGCATAAAAACATGTCATTTATACACTTTATTAGTTGAGCAAATGAAAAAAATAGAACTGATCATGTTTAAAATACTTATATATCAATCCTACTTATTCTAGATATATAAAAGCAATATCTAATCTGTCCAGTACAATACTTCACTTATGAAGAGAAAAAGGAACAAAGAATTCTGTGTCACTCAGAGCTGTGAAAAGTAAAATATGTAAAAGAAAATGAATTTAGAAGATGGTGAACTGTCAAGAATTTTTTACTCCAGAGATAAATCTACTTTTTACCTTGTCTAGAGAAACATTTCCATTTAAACTTTATCTATGCTTTTGCAATTCTGCTTCTCTGCTTTATGTATACCGCCTTGGCACAAGTAGATTCCAAATGCATGACTAATAGATAGAGAATGACTTGAATAGCTGTGGACTCTGTTTTTGTGATAGGATTCTGCTTGGTGTCTGCAGCAGAAGGAAATATTGGTTAGTAGAGATTTCTCAAATTCCTTTGAACAGACTGTTCTAGGAATCAACTACTCTTTCTTCAGTTTCTGTTATTAGCTTCTAATTTCCTACTGGTGAGACTCTTGAGAGCAGATACAAATTTATTGTTTTCTGGACACAGATTATTGTTTTTTTTTCCTCTTTTTGACTGACAAAGCTGTATAGCTTTGAATAGTTTTGTATAGCTTCTCAGTTTGTCTTGTGTTGCAATCTCTTCTATGGTTTTGGATCTCCAGTTCTGGTTGCGTTCTGATGTCTTGTAACAGGTTCTGCCCACATTCTATAGTCATCTGTCTGAATCATCATTTCAAGTAATAAATTAATCAAAGGACTCTGCCTATGTAATGTGCATTAAGAATATGTTTTATTAAAAAAATCATATATTTGTTGAGAATGTTATAATCTTTAAACTTATCAGCTAAAATTTCAGAATTAACTCACTCTAACAAACCTGTTAGTGTTTGTGTGTTTTAGTTAGTGTTTGAGTTTGACTTAATTTATTAATATTACTAAATGCTGTTAATATATTCTTTCTCATTGAATTCCTTTGTTCTTACATAGACTTGAATACTTTCAAGTCTCCAGTTACTCCATCTCCTCAGGAATCCTATTTCCTCTCTCTTTCGACTCCTCTTACTCTTTGGAATAAGAAAAGAATAGCAATGTGTTTTCTGAGATCCTGCTGTCTTGGAACATTAGTGACTGGCATTTTTGTTCTCAAAGAAAGAGCTTAACTGAATTCACAGTAAAAATCAAATGCTGAGCTTCCTTCAAAACATAAAATCACATCAACAGACTGCTTCTAGGGGCTCAATGGATTTTTCTCCAGCAATATTTTGTACATAATAATATATATAATGTATATATGTAAGGTATATGTAATATATGTAATAATATACATAAACTCTTCAATATTCTAGTATTATACTGTTTATAGCCATCAGTGCCCTCTTAATTTTCAGCCTTTATGGTGGAGCTGGCTGTAAAATAGTTGTCCAATTACTTTATACATATACACCAAGTCAAAAAGTAATGTTTTCTATCCTGAAGCAAGGCTTTATTTCCATTATGTTTAACCTGACAGTGCCTCACATGTAGGTCTTCCAGTACTCTGAAGACAGCTGGGGGTTTGTAACGGCCTGCAGAGTGCATAAATACAGAACTGGAAAAAAAAAAAAAAAAAAAAAAAAAAAAAAAGCCAAACTAAAACAAACAAACAAAAAAACATTAATAATCTTATATTAAATATCATGGAAAACAGTGTTACTTGTATTCCGTACAGTTTTAGAGCTGTAAATAACTTCTGCCTTTTCATTGTGAAATCCAAACTTCAATCATTTCTGCAAACTGATCTAGTGTGAATCTTTTCAGTGTATTTTCTGTTTCTCTGTACTTTGGGTTCATTTAACATGAGTTTAAAATGCTTTCTTTGTTAGTCTTACATCTCTTTGACAGAATGGATTTGCTTTATGAGCACTGTTAACAATATTTGGCTGCCCCTTTTTCACAGTTTTGTTGATTTCTAGAGCTGCTTATGCAGAGATGCTGCTGTTGTCAGATGAAATACACAGGCACATTACCTTGTCTGACAGAAACAGTAAGCATCAAGAATTTTATGAAAAGAAACATCAGTATTCAGCATTTGAAGTTTCACATTTCCCAACACTACTAATTACATTATCTCCTTAACACTGACTTCTAATAATAGCTATTACTGTAATGTGTACCACTGCTCTTCTTCTTTAAAGAGAATTCATTTGACAAACTGCACAGCTCTTTTATCTCAGCCGTTGCATTGAACTGACTCAGAGCTGACTGGCTATTCCAGATGAATTCAGTGGCAATAATCCAGCCTATTTCAAATGAAGGAAAGATAGAAACTCACTGGCAGAAAAATGCCCTCCTTCATAAAATTCCAAATGTCCTCTACTTCTTTGCCCTGATGAAGCCTCATCTTTAACTGGGAGTTGGACTAGGTGATCTTCGAAGGTGCCTTCCAATCCCCATGATTCTGTGAAAAAAGCAGAGAACTAGATGGGAACAAAAGAAATTCCTGCTGAGGTCCAAAACCCAGAAGCTGTCACTCCAAAGGGTGCTGACTCAACCACTTTTGGATTTATAAATAAGTTTGTACTGCAGTTGAAAAAAAAAGTTGCTGTCACTGTCATCAATCGAACAACAACTCCTGATGACCCATCACTACTGAAGGTCAACATCTGCACTATGAACAACACTGGATCCATGGTGGTGACTATCTCGCTTTCTACAAGGACTCCTTGCTTTTATTACCTTTCTCTTTTCTGTTGCCCACCTTCCCTTCCCCATCTCCCTGATTGAGTATCTTAAACAACGACTTGGATGAAGGATTAGAGTCCACCCTCAGCAAGTTTGCTGATGTTACAAAAACAGAAGGAGTGACTGTTCAGACTTAGACCAGAGAGTTGGGTGGAGAGGAGCCTAATGGGGTTCAACAAGGGCAAGTTCAGAGGGCAAGTCCCCCTACACCTTTGGTTGTCTAACTGCATGCATCAGTACAGAGTAGGGGCTGACTTACTGCAAAGAAACCGCAGGGAAGGACTTGAGTGGCTGAAGGAGCTGGGATTGTTCAGTCTGGAGAAGAGGAGGCTCAGAGGAGACCTTATTGCTCTCTATAACTACCTGAAGGGAGGTTGTAGTAAGCTGGGGGTCGGCCTCTTCTCTCATGTAACTAGTGATGGAAGGAATGGCTTCAAGCTGCACCAGGGTACGTTTAGGCTGGACGTTAGGAAATGCTACTTTTCTGAAAGAGTGGTCAGGCACTGGAACGAGCTGCCTAGGGAGGTGGTGGAGTCATTGACCCTGGAGATGTTCAAGGAACGTTTGGATTTTGTGTTGAGGGAAGTGATTTAGTGAGTACTATTGGCGATAGGTGGATGGTTGGACAGAATGATATGATATTGAAGGTCTTTTCCAGCCTTAGTGATTCTGTGATACTCTGTGATACTGCGAGTGTCCTGGTGGACAGCAGGTTGGCAGAGCCAGCATGTGTGATGCTATGCCAAGAAGACCAGTTGTATATGGGGGTGCATTAAAGAGAGCATGGTCAGCAGGTTGAGGGAAGATATCCTTTCCTCCTAATAAAAAAGACAAGAAACTTTGAGAGAGTCCAATGGAGAGCAACAAAGATGATTAGGGGCCTGGACAATTTTTCTTATGAGGAAAGGCTAAGAGACCTGAGACTGTTCAGTTTTTCTGTGTAATCTACTCTAGAGAACTTGCTATAGCTGGGAGGTTGGACAAGATGATCTCCTGAGGTCTCTTCTAACTCCTACAGTTGGAAGATACCATGTTATGTTTCTGTGACTTTTGCCTTGTCCTCTCTGCCCCCTCTTCATCCTAGATTAATAGAAAATTTGAAATGTAGGAGGGAGGAGAAACTACCTAGAGAATAAATCAGGGGCATATCAAAGACACTCTAATTGCTAAGAAGTTACTGTAATTTGGATGAGATTGTCTGTTTTGAAAAGCCTACTCATATTCAGCACGTCCTATTTCAAAGCAAAGAGCTCTGATGTTTCTTTGAACCAGCAGTTGAAAATCTGCGATTGAATGACATGAATTTACAGCCTGTGACAGAATAGTAATAATATCTTTGTCAAGCCATGGTCAGTACAACTTCCATTAAACTGCACAATTGCAGTTGAAATCTGTGTATAATAGGCTCACAAGTTATTCAGCATTACAGCAGACTTTTGTTGGCTAATGGGTAAGCTACATGAAATGACTGGGAAGCTCTCAGCCAAATTCTCATTTGAGAAATGCCTTAATCCAAAATGTAATAAAAATTGTCACTTATTCCTCTGCTGCTTATACTTGGAAACTGGTCATATCAAGGTTAAATTGCATAGCTAAGTAGCAACGTAATTAATAGTGACTAAGAGGCACTCTTAGTTTTTTTTCAATTATCATACTGCTTGTGGTCCCGCAGTATCTGATTATAGCAGTACAGTACTCTTTCATAGCATTAAAATTCAGTCTACGCTGTGTATAAATTCATGTCAAATGCATCAGTAGTGTCTGTTATATAGGGACACTCATTTACTGTAGATAGTGACTATAAATTTGTTAAATAGCTGAAGAACAATTTGGAAAAATTGAAATGTAAGACAAAGAGAAAAATAAATAAAGTGAAACTTTCAACATAAAATTTAATGAAGGACAGTTTTTTGCAAACTGTCTTGAGAGTAATTTAGAATTTTACCATTATGAGCAGTTTTGGGCATCGTGGAGAAATAAAGTCTTCCTTTTGTCCACGGAAGATTGAAGTCAAACCCTGAAAGGCTATGCAAAGCCTGAGGATATTCTTATTTGAAGATTAAACAGTAAATATGGAGATAAAGAAATGTTGTAGCCTACAGTTTTCCAGCCCTCAAGACACTGTTACCATGAATCTCTGGTCATGAAATTCTTTTTCTACCAAAAGTCAGACTGATCTTTGGTTCCACAAATAATGCTTTTTTGTTGGCACCACTGAGAATGTATTGCTTTAGCTAATAAATGTCTTCTGAATTTACTTATTTTTTTTCTGAAATTTCTTTTTGATAAAACACTGAATGCAGATTAGGCAAGTCTGAATAAACTTGAGGAATTACTGGAACTTAATACATCTTGACTGAAATACCTTTGATCTCATGAACTTTTGCTGAAAAGTTATTGTTCAGTACTTGTGTGAATGGAGAATTTAGAACTCTCTGACAGAAATGGCTCTTTCAGATTTTATGTCTGAATGTTCGATAGAGACTATAAAAGTGCTGACAGTTCTTGGTAGTGTTCCTGTTATGGATCTGATCAATGTTGTGTATTTTGTTATATAGAACATAATGATGGTTCTTTGCCTAGATATGTAACAGGAGTATTTCACAGAAGTGACTTTTTCTGTATTTTGCCTTTGTAACATTGGTATGAGTTGTCAGGGGACCTGAGATCACAACTCTGAGAAAAACTGTTTATTGAAGAAGTCTCAGCCCTCGACATTTTCGTGTGTTATCTATGTGCAGCAGAAGAGATTTAAAAACATCCAGATTTTATGAATAACTTCAATTTTAAGTCCATTTTGGATTTTTTAAGGGATTTTACTTAAAGGTATAAGTAATGTTAAATGTTAAATGTTAAATGTTAAATGTTAAATGTTAAATGTTAAATGTTAAATGTTAAATGTCAATGTTAAAGTAGACTCCTTTTGTTGCATAATAATGATGTGCATAATAATGATGAATAGCTAACTGGTTTTTATCACAGAATCACAGAATGGCCTGGTTTGGTAGGGACCAAAAGGACCATAAAGCTCAAAACCACTGTCACAGGCAGGGCCACCAACCTCCACATTTAGTACTAGACCAAGCTGCCCAGGGCCCCATCCAATATGGCCTTGAACACATGGGGCATCTACAACCTCTCTGGGCAGCCTGTTCCAGCACCTCACCACTCTCACATTAAAGAACTTCCCCCTGATATCTAACCTAAATCTTCCCTCCCTCAACTTAAAACCATTTCCCCTTGTCCTGCTGTTATCTACCCTTTCAAAGAGTTGACTCCCCTCCTGTTTATAGGTTCCCTTTAGGTACTAAAAGGCTGCAATCAGGTCACCCCATGCTTACTAAATACAGTATTTTGGTTATTGTATGTTTTATTAAAATTCTAAATTATAAAGGAGATTAATAACTGTTTATTCATGAAGCTTGAAAGTGTAAAGTTAGTTATGCGCCACATTCAACGATTGACATCACATGAAATTATGAGAAAGCAATCAAGCTCCTGATTCGGACACTGCTCTTCAGTGTCTAAAACTTTCTGTTAAGTAATTACATTTTTCTTGCTTACCATCAAAATTTTTCAAAGAAAATGAATATCTTTCTACATACATCTGATTCAGTTGGACTGCTCTATTACAGAAAATTCTCATGATACCTAGGATTTGTTTTGACAGCACCATGTGCTTTTATTTATCCCCTAACTTTGGAATATTTGTGTTTCCCATGTTACTACATGTTCACTGTATACCTAAATTTTTTTTTTTTTTTTCATTTGTTAGTGATATTTCTAATTTCGTCTCATTTATTTTGTAGTTTATTTAATCATTTTCAAGAAACAAAAACATGATGTATACTGTTCCTATTCTGCTTAAAGGATTGATTCATTTACTATTATTTTTATTGTGATTCTCTCCTGTGATGTTTTAGGGTTAGTTAGTAACATTGAGAAGGATGTTCAAGATATTTCCTCTCACTTCAGAACTTGCAGCTTTGTCAGAATTTCTGTTATGCTTTTCCCATCCCATATGGAAGTCTTAAGATACCCTGCTTTGCTTCACAGTACAGCTTAACAGGAGTCAACTAAGTACAATGCTAAAAAAAATTTAAATGACTTCGTCTAGTCAGCAGCTGTTCTTGTTTGGCAGAGGGTGATTTGGTCCAACAGATGGACATTTATGTTATCTTGCACTTGTGCTTTTTGACGTTCTGATTTATCACAGTAACTCACTCACTGGAAGTGCTGAAGTTAAGCAGGCATATCACTGTAGTAACAGTGATGAATTCACTTATTATTTTAGCTGTGCAGTGCAGTCCAGACAACTTTAGAGATTATAAAGCATATTCTTAGAATTTATGAATTTATTTAAAATTTTGTCCTGTAAGCTTTAACATTTTTAATTTGACTGATTGCTTAGGTGCATTGATGTTTTGCAGAGGTCACAAAATAATTTATCCGTAATTAACAGTTTAATCAACATTTTTTAAAGAATTGGTGACTAAATATGAATTTGTCTAGAATGTTGCGACAACGGTAGTAACGGATATACAAAATGGATAGACAAAATACCCAGAACGCTCTCTGAGAGAGAATGAGCTATGAACTATGTTACTTTTCCTACCTGTAGTCAGTTTTTAATTCTACAAAGAACAGAGGACTACAAACTTCCTGCAAACACTGAGAGACAGAGTTTAGTGCCAGGTTGAATCTATACTCAGTGGCTTGTGTTTACATCTGTACAGCAGATTAAAATTACAGTCTCTCAGTACTATGCTGCTGCTGTAACTCAAATTTTCTTGGCAAAGGAAAATCAGTACAGATTGCTTCAGCACGTCAAACAGCATCACTGATGATTGATAAAACTACTATTCTAACTATGGCAAGTGCAATTCATGCCATCAAGTTTTAACTTAATATTAGAAATGGAAATAATTATGATGGGATTATCACAGATTTAGAATAGATTCTTCCTTTTTGTGAAGAGGGAAGCATGTATAAAAACTTAGTTTACATATCTAAAGAGAAAAAATACAAGCTTTCTTTTAGTATCAGACATTCACATACAAACATTTTTATTTCTTCTTCTTTGTCCATCAACCAATATCCTTCATTTTCTACTGGAACAGGAGGGAAGATATTAATAATAACATTTACAAAGATGCCGAAAATTCATGCCTGCTGGTTTCTTTTTTGTTGTTGTTACACTGCTGTTGTGTTTGCTGTTGTTGCTGCTTGCCCAAATTAATAAGGAAAATAGGTCTTATCATTTATGTTCAATTAATGTATCTGTCAAAAAAAAAAAAAAAAAAAAAGATTATTGTATAATTTGGCTTACCTGTGCTGGTATAATCAAGCTGGTATGGATAAAGGCATACTGTTGAGTTAATATTATACTCTAGGAATATGGATTTTCTGAGGAGACTGGATGGGTGTGATCCATGAGCACCACATGCCCCATCATGTCAACTGGCACCAGAGTAACACTCAAACCCTGTGCCAGTATTCCCATCAGGACTGCAGCTATCTTTTTATTACAAGATCAGTTTTTCAAACTTTGCATGAACTAAGAGTCTAAACACAAGAAAATGTTTTATGAACACTTCTGAGGTGAGCAGGAAGAAAGAGTCCATAGTGATAGTCCACTAGTATACCTGGTTTCCAGTTTCCATGACCTAGTGTATGGCGCTCTGTTACAATTCTTGAACCTTTCAAGGAATTCCTGTCTTTACAGACTGAAGAGAGGTGTTCTGAGAAGTTCTAAGACAAGATCTTATTCTACAGCCATTTAGTTATCCTTCTATTTCCCTATTTCCTCTAAGTACCATGATACTGGGTGGGTTTTCTGTGTTTTGCTGTTTTTTTTTCCACTTAGCATGTTTATGCTCGGCCCATCTATTCCTTTTTGCTTTATATAAGAGGGTTATTGGTTCCATCTGGACATGGAACATGAGATGTTTTTGCAGAGTTTCTTACATGGCTCTTATTAGTTCATAGAACCATTCTAACGCAAAACCCTCATAATATATGTTGTTGATCTGGAGCTCTGCTTCCACTCATAACAGATTTACATTTTATTTTTCTAACCATCTTGCTATTATTCCTAGTATTCCTTTTGATTTTGCCTGGTTTTCTTTTGAAAACAAAGGCTTATGCAATTATGTTTTGTCTGTCTGTGTGCATGTGATGTAATAAAAGACTGCTGACTCACAGCTGGCAGTTTTATCTTTTTAGTAAACACAAAGTAATCATCTCACAAAACTCCAAATCTATCTTTGCAAATCCCTTGGCACTGCCATCCTTTTTCTTGTCACGTAATAGTTTTCTTGGGTAATGTAGCAGTTCGTGAATTTGCCATAGCACTATTGCCTGTGTAAATAAGAGTAATGCTCTCAGCACCTTAAATAGCAAATTAAGCAATATTTCTTTGTTCTCCACAAGAATAACAATGATAGTCTATTTTCAACTTTATCATAAATAGCAGGAATTACAGAACTTAATGTTGACTAAGAAATTTTTGTATTATTTTGTTTAGTTTTTGCTTTATTTACAGAAGAAATAGGAAGAAGAAGCCACTCTTTGGTGCTGAATAGTTTGTAGAATGTTTGCTGAATTTTTTTGCATTCACTAAAAATCCTAAATCCTGTACGACTTTTTCTACCCACTTCATATCACATTTCCCATCAGTATCTTAGGAATTATATCAATGATACATAAACATTTTGAAAACATTTTCTTCTGATGAAGCAAATACTCAGTTCAGAACCTGTGGCTGCTACATTTTTTCCTTCTGAACTTGTATTTCAAGCAATTTTCCTTTGTGTTTAGCATGAGATCAGACTTAACTGGCCTCATTTCTGCTTTTTTAATTGCAGTAGATACAGAACTCCTAAGACATCAGTAAACGTTCATTTTCTAAACTGAAGTAGTATTACCAAGCTGCTAACAATTCTGTTAGTTGCAGACATCTTGACCATCACTGATGGTTATCACTTAAGAAGGGATACAAGAAATAAAGGCTGCACTGAAGTCAGGCAGAATACACCATCATATCAGCTACAACACATTTTTCTATACAAAAATATTTGTGAGGAAAAGGAAACAAATTCATGCTATTCTCACTGGTTTTAGATTTTGTTAGGATCTTATCTGCAATATATATTAAAACATATATAAAATTACGCATACTTGTTTGCCACTATCTGTAAATAATTTATAAGGAGATGAAAAATTCAACTTTGAAAATATTAACATCTTGGAGTAAATTTGAATAGATATGCTTGCATCTGATTTATGAATATCTCTAATCTATAAGTATTTCAACTGTACTACAGTGATATGCACGTCACAGTGAGACTTCCACTGAAAAACCACTTACAATACATGGGAGAACTTCTTCTCAGCAATCTTTTTTTCCTTCAGTGAAAAGTATTTGTATGTGTAATGCCATAAATGAACCTTACTTTTTTCAGAATAATGATACAACCTACGCTAATGATAAGAAAACAATCCCTGCATTTTAATGAAGTTGTTAGAAAAGCATAATTATCTAGAAAATTGTAAAAAGAGCCTTCAGATTATTTTTAATGTTTTAGATTAGTTCATACTTTTAATATAATTTATATTTAAAGAAGATAAAAGTGAGGAATATTTATTGTTACAATATATTATGCAAAAGATTTCTTGTTCTTTAGGAAGTTATCTAAAAAATGGACTTGGCAATCTTGACATGTGATATCTACATCTATGTATAAAATGCATTCAGGAAACACACTGAAGGCACAAGATAAGAGTTGAAACTTTCAGAATAAATAAGAATTATACATGGTATTGAGCATAATAAATCAAAAATATGGAAATTGTCCAGGATATAAGTAAAGTATTTTTCAAAAATGCTGAATGCAAGCTAGCTATGTTGTTATGGTTTTGGCTGGGATAGGGTTAAATTTATTCATAGAGGCTTGTCTGATGCTGTGTTTTGTATTTCTGGTGAAAACAATGGTGATAAGAAATCAGGGTTTGTAGCTGTTGCAGAACAGTGCCTGCACAGACCCTAGAATTTTTCACTTCTCACACTGCCCTGCCAGCAAGGAGACTCATGGGACACAAGTAGATGAGAGAGGACACAGCCAGGACAGCTGATCCAGACTGACTAAAGGGATATCCCATATCATATAATGTCGTATTCAGCAATAAAAACTGGGGAATAATGGAGGAACATTTAGAGTGACAACATTTGTCTTCCCAGTAAACCACCACATATGATGATTCTTGCTCTCTAAGTAGTTGAACATTTCCCTGATGGGAAGTAACTAATGGATTACAAGTTTTGCTTTTATGTGAGCCTTTTCCATCATCTAGTCAGTTGCATTTATCTCAACCAAAGAGTTCTCACACTTTTACCTTTCCATTCTCTCTACCCCTTCCTATTTGGGAGAGTGGCTGTGTGACGCTAATCTACATGCTGAGTTTAAACAACAAAATATAACACACAGATAATGGTATTGCACTGCAACCCAATTTAAAAATAAATCTTGTAAGTTCTTAAGGGTGATGCTATCCATTTCCCATTACTGTTGAAAATGACAATGCATCTGGATTTCCAAATACCAGATGAAAGTAAAAGCAGCAGAAGTTTCAATAACCTGGTACAAAAGGAAAGCTCCCTTTTATTTTTGTTTTTTAACTGTTTTTTCTTCTTGAAAGAAAAGTCAAGAGAAATTCATAGCTGATAGAAGACGCAGGAAGTATAAGAATCAACATACTGTATGAAATCTGAAAATCTGCCAAGCTGAATATTCTGTGGCCTAAACCAGAAGTATAGGGGTGATGAAACAGTGCAAACACACAGTAATGCATCCTCAGGATTTTCCAGGCTGTAAATATTAAAGACTCGATGATTGCATGCATCAAAAAATATGTATTTGCTTTCACTTATATAAGTAGTTTTCAATTTTACAGTGCAGACTTTTTCCATGACTTTTTGTAATTAATTAATTAATTAACTCAAAACACCTTGCAGCAAAGCATTCCTCAGCTTAGTTACAATGTGCCAGGGAACCCATCTCAGTCTGTTTTGAACATGTCACTTCTTATCTTTAACTGATGTTGCCATTACCTTTACCGGAGAAAAGTGAATGTTTCCTAATTATCTTTCCCATTCTGCTCTTGCATGTACAGGTCTCTCTCTTCTCCTTTCTGTTCTTAAAACAAAACAAAGCAAAACAAAGAAACAAGCAGTAAGAAAAAAAGACAACAGAAAATCTATATAGAAAATAAGTATTTGATATGGAAGTCATTCCAGGCATTTGGTTATCCCTTGACACACTTCTCTCAATCATTAACTGCTTCCTGTGGAGCAGAATTTCCTGGTCAGTAAGTTTATTCTCAGATCCTTTTCTATAATTTCAATGGATGCAAATATTTCAAATTCTCAAAGTGCAGCTAACGGCAGCAGGGACAGTCACACTTGTAACTGACTTGTACAAAACTGATTCAAAAACAATTTGCTAAAAATGAGGTGAATAAGTTCAGGAGTACATCAACACACTCAGCATTTTTTTTTTTTTTTAAATATAATTTCAATCCTTCATTATAATTCCATCATTAACAAAATCCATCTCCTCTGAGAGATAAAAAAGGACAAGTTTTCTATTTTGTCAAAAGTAGCAAACTTTGAAAGTGAGCTACTCTTCACTCAGTTGCGCTAGAACAATGTGCAGCCATATCCTTGGAAAAAGAGTATGGTCATCTTGTAGTGCAATATAGGCCCACTGCTATCTGTGATTATATTCATATTATATGAGGAGAGTTAAATCTCTTTGAAAAATACTTTAAATAGTATTAGCTAAAAATGAATGTAGCACAAAATTTAAGTATGTAACACGTGCATATGCACACAGAGCAAAGCACTTATGGCAGCTTTTCCATGTGTTACCTAAGTGTCACAGTTCGTAGCTTTTCCATATTTCCTGGCTTAGTAAGCTTTCTTATGTACACACTCAAATGTACAGAAATGAATGACATATCACAGTAATGATGCTTTCTGTTACTAGATACAGTCAGAATCAGAAAGCTTGTTGTCTAGAAACACAAGACTTCTACTGCTCTACAGCTTTTTATTATTATTGTTTAAATTCTGGTGAAAGAAAATATACTGATTTTTAATTCAGAGTATATCAAATTCTATATTTGTTTAGTGGGTACATGATTTATTTTTTTGGCTTTTAGATTGTCAGATTTATTCATGTTCGATCATATTTTAATCCTGTAAGCCTGCTTCATCAATTAGTATTAATCTCCTCATTCCGCTGTATAAACAATGTTCAAAGGTGAACAGTTTCTAGCAGAATCTGTGACAGAATGGTTCAAGGGACAATAATTTACTACCTCCATCATTTATATCTGACTCACTGTGAATACCTCAAGGGGCATTGACTGGTGTACTGAAGACTGAAGTCACCCACTTCACAGTTTTGATGTTGTACATGTCTTTATATAATAACTAAATATTTCATTCCAGTTTTGCTCATGCCTTAAAATTCTATAACAAATTCTATCTATAGAACAATCCTGTCTTGTTTTAGTTTAAATTTCAATAAAATTACTTTCAGATTGTGTTTTAAGTTGTAAAAATATTTTTTCTTCTACCTACAGAGACTTTCTGTAGGACTCCTAACTTAATAATCTGAAGGCAGCCTTACCTTCTGTATCAATGCATTATTTACAATCTAATAGTGTTGTAGTTTGTACATAGTAACAGATGGTGTGGCCTTTCTAGCCTAAAAGTTTAGCTCTGTTTTCAACAGTTTTATTACATTATTTCTGCAAGGCAGAGGACATTTTAGAATTTTTCCTTTAGAACTAGAAGGGAAATCATTTTAAGCAGGAACACTTTCTCTTGCACTCTTTTCATTTCCGCTGTTATATCTCCTCTAAATCCTTTCTTTCTGCCTTTTTTCTCCCTGATTTTCACAGAAGAGGGATCCTCTCCCAGAGTCCCAGTCTGTAGTTTTGTACATGTCCCATACCATTTGCCAGATCAGAAGTTTCAGAACTAGGCAGAAAACTTAAAATATTTGCTGATGAATCTAATGCAGTGGAGGCTGATTCTCCTTGCTCTGTTATAATCAGCCTCCTATTGGCTACTGCTTCAGGTCACATGCAGTCAACTTGTTCCATTTGCATGAGATCAAGTGAATATTTTAAGTTCCTGTGTTATGTTAAGTTATGGCAAATTTATAGCATACACCATGTAAATTCCTGTAGTCCTAGGAGATTAACTACTCAGAAGACAGGGCTCTGAAAAATAGTTTTGTGGTAACTGAGTATAAATAGAACAACCTTTATGTAAATTATTTTCCTTAGCAAATAAAAGTTTAGAGATTTCCATAATTGAGATAGATCTGTAGTTATGGATCAGCAACAGAACAGGACACTGTCAGTGTAACGACATGAGACTAATATGCTATAGTATAGCCGGGAAGAAATTTGAGACCATTCACCTCATCACTTTCCCTTACAATTTTATAGTCAAAACTACTGATAAAAATTGTTGAGGAAGAGACAGATAAAAAAAAGGAAAACTCTTTTTGCTGTTGATCCAGAACATATATTAGCTGTACTGTTTGATATAACTAGCCTTTTTGATGGGCTTTGGACAGTCAGTTGACCTTTTTCTCCTAATACCTCCTAGCATTCATGTACTGTAGAAATGATGGCTTTCTGCTTGCTTTAGCTATACTTATGAGCACACTGTTTATTATCCTTCTCACTATAATGTCAAATTGAAAGGCAAACATTCAGTGTGTTATTGCCATCTCTTTTCAATATATCAACGGTTTAAACTATGAACTCTGTATATGTTTAAGGTTCCTATGCATATACAGTGAAGTTGGATATCGTTCTTTGTCAAGCTAATAGAAGACAGAAGGCAGACAATAAGGTCACTTCAGGTAAGAACAGTATAATCGATCTTTCTTTATTGCTTTGTGTGGCCTCAGTAAGGCCACTGAGTGAAAGAAAACAAGGCTGGACAGTGGTTGATATAACATGAAACAGAAAAAGTATTGTAGATCAGAATATAGTGATAACAGTTTTGTCTTGAAATGGAAATTCAATTCTCAGCTTACAGTTAATGAGACCATTAAAGTGTTCTCCATAGTTCTGAACACTTAGAGGTTGTTGTGCTGAATTCTAACTGATTTGTATCATTATGTTCTGTAAATGATGGAAATTAGCATAAATTGCCTGAAATGTGCCATTTGAAATGCAGTGCACAATAATGGTGAGGATATTGTCTTTCCACTTTGCAAAGTTTCAGTATATAATTGCCTTTTATCCCTTGTGCTCATATTCCATGTATGGAAATGTTAAATGTTGCCAACAAAAAGTATAACGTTGAAAAGTTTGTTTTTTGTTATATTCATTGTGTAAATGAGGTATAAATTGTGTTGGGCAACAAAAACAATGCAGGTTAAAAAGCCACAAAGTTTATTAATAGAAACCATTGCTTCTATAATTACATATCATAGATAAAATGAGTCTAGGAGTTTAACAGTAAAAGATATCTTTCAAAGGAATGATGTTTGTGATGAAAAGTTATCTAACCTCTGCATTCTTTTCACAGGCTTTCAATGTAAGGCAGGAAATCATAAGCTGGCACGCAGGTCTTTATGTGCAGCTACTTGATATTGAAGTATATCTTTGAGATAACTTGAAAAGTCTTTGGGGAAAGGAAAAATATCCACGTGTAGTATACCAAAGTCCTCTTGCTTGTCTGCTTTAACCAGTTCAACAGTGAAAATGTTTAGATTATTTTCACATATAGTTAGGCAATTTCAATAACTAAAATTATAACTGAAGTGAGTTCCCATATAAAAGAAATTTTCATGCACCACTTCATATTCAAAAAGAAACACAAATTTATCTATAGAACATTTATGAAAGGTTTGGTCTCCTCATATTCATTTGCAAGCCACAATATAACTAAAACTTGGTTTGTGAAATCATTTAACCTGTTATTAACAGTGAGGGGATGTGTTCTTGCTCCTTATAGTCTTAATTACATATATAGTACTTGTTCCTATTGTGGGTAGTACTTTTTAAGATGGGAGATGAATGATATTGGAAACAAAATCGGAAATATACAGAAACATAAGAATTCATGCTCTACTGCTAAAACTGCAGCAAGTAAGACGATTGATATCTTTGATATATCAGAATCATAATACCTAGTGTTCTGGAATCTCTTTTGTCCTCATCCATGCTGTTGTAGGCTAACAAGTTTTATTATGCACTTTAATTCTTGCATGTCTCATTTGATCTTTGAGAAGTAATGCACAAGAGTAGACAAGTTATTGCAATATGTCTGGTTTACAGTGTCTGAGCTAGTTGCCATATACTTTCCTCTTAAAGGCCTGAGTATATATTAGATTTCATACCCATTTCTTCAAGATTCCAAATTAAACAGAAACTTAACTAAAGGCGTAATTTATGTATTTTGAAAAATCAGTACACATGACTTTTGAGTCAGCTCAGTCTTAGATGTCCATCTAAGGAAATAGACAGTATGCAGACCTTTTTTTAATTCTTTTATGTAGTCTTTTCCTCCTTCAGATTAAAAAGTTCCTTCAAAATAACAAAAAGAGATTTCTGTATAAGCTCATATACTGTTCAGTAGATGAAGAACAGGCTGCAGGATTGAGTCCACAGAGTGGTGATCGGTGGATCAATGGATAAAGATCAGTGATGAGTGGTGTTGTCCAGATGTCAGTTCTGAAACTGGTGCTCTTTCATATCTATATCAATGACATTTACAATGGAGTCGAATGCGCCCCCAGCAAGTTTGATGATGACACTAAGCTGTGGGGTGCAGTCGACATGCCCAAGTGATGAATGCCATCCAGAGGGACATAAACAGCAGTGGGCCAAGGAACCTATGCACAAAACTAAGTGCGTGGTCTTGCACCTGGGTGGAGGCAACTTCTACTACCTCTGTCAGCTGGGAGATGAAAGGATTGAGCACAGCCCTGCCGTAACGGACCAGAGAGTACTGGTAAATGGCAAGTTGAACATGAGCCAGCAGCGTACCCTCACAGTCCAATAAACTAACCATGTTCTGTGTTGCATCAAAAGAAGTGTGGTCGACAGGGTTAAGAAGGTGATCCTGCCCCTCTACTCTGCACTCGTGAGGCCTCAGCACTCAGTACTGCATCCACATGTGGATTCCTCAGTACAGGACAGACATAGACCTGTTGGAGTGTGTTCAGAGGAGGGCCGCAACATCCAAGGGATGGAACACCTCTCCTACAAAGACAAGCTGAGAGAGCTGGGGGTGTTCAGCCTGGAAAAGAGAAGACTCCAAAGTGACCTGCTAGAGGCCTTTCAGAATCTAAAGGGGAGCTACAGGAATGAAGGAGACAGACTCTCTAGCAGGGTCTGTAGTAATAGGACGAGGGGAAATGATTTCAAACTAAAATAGAAGAAAATCATGTTTGATACAAGAAAAAGTCTTTTACAGTGAGGATGGTGAGGCAATAAAAAAAGTTGCCCAGAGGTGATGAAAGCCCTGTCCCTGGAGACATTCAAGGTCAGGTTGGATAGGGTTCTCAGTATCCTGATCAAGCTGTAGATGTCCCTGTTAACTGCAGGGGAGTTGGACTAGATAACCTTTAAAGGTATCTTCCAACTCTGAGGATTCTATGATTCTATGATAGTAACTGATGGTACCAGGAGTTCCATATTAACTTGAAAAGAGATTGTCAGCTGTGAATGAAGATGGATGTCTTTGCTGACTTGTTTTCTACTCTGTTTGTGGAAACAAAACTTGGTATACCCTCAATCTGCAAGCAGAATTATCTTGAATTCACTTCCCACTTATCATTTCGTAATGGTTGCCTGCCCCTAGGTTTGAATTAAATAATAGATCAAAATAGATCAAAATGAGTAATGTACAGTTCAACCATTCTATGAAACAAACATACTTTATAGCCTTATCTGACACTTCTTTTAAGGATTCAGGTGGATATATATATATATATATACATATATATATATATATTTACCTTCTTTTTAGAAGTGATTTTGAATATCATTACTAAAACAAGAAACTTGTAATGTGTTCCTGAAAGCACTAAGTGGTGCCTTTGAAGCTGTAAGAATGTCTACTGAATGCCAGTGAAAGTTGTAAGAGGTCAGGTCTTCAGTTTCTCCTGGCGCTTTATAAGATCTTGTCATCTTTGTAGTACTCAAAATATGGTTTTACATAGCATGCTTTTAATATTCTATGAGACAGAGATATAAAACTTCACAATACAGCTTTCACACAGCTGACCTCAAAATTAAGGATCTTCTTCTATAAAGAGTTCTCATCTTACTACCATTAATATTCATGGATGATATGGAGTATTTGTGTTTCTCTGAATGTACTTGGACCTTCACAGAGGAGTACTGTGTTTCAGAAGGACAATGTTATAGTTCTTGCATGTTTTGAGAATGTTACCCAGAGGATATTATTATAGAATTATTCTTGTCTTTTCTGCACTTTCAATATCATTGTCAAACTGTCACCTCTCTCTCTTCCTTTCCCCCTCTTTTGTTAGTAAGAGTAAAAAAGTTAAACTACAAAAGTATTTTCCACTTGTAAGGAAAATTTCACAATTTTATCTGCTTTTACTTGGAGCATATGACGTATTTTCTTCTTACAATCTCTGCTCATCTGCTAAAATATTAGCTGGATTGGCTGAACTCTGCTCCCTGACATGGCTTTAAAATGGAATCCAAAAGCATGTGAACCATTTTTTTTCCTTCAGAAATACTCAAATGTAAATCCTTAGGCACACTAAAAAATAAAAAAAATATATATAAAAGAAGTCAGATAAGTTCTTTTTCTACATTGGCAATATTAAAGTTAACTGATAAAATAACTCATTAGTACTTGAAAATTATAAATTTGAAAGGTCAGTTGTCTGATTAAGAATGTTTTTGTTCATTTCACTGCTATACAGAACAAACCCACCGAAAGCATTCTCTGTGGATCTATGACATATACAATTTCAGTTAGAAATGAAAGGTCAAACGCTTGAGATCAGTTGTGTCCAACCTGCAGCCCATGGACTGCATGTGGCCCCAGAGGATCGCAACATTTTAACATTATTATGTACTTTTTAGTGATATTTTTCTTGAGTTGATTGCGTATTGCTGAAGAATGGGCCGTTACACGTCACATGCACCTATGTAACTTAGCAAGTAGTAAAGCACAGTGATTGTCAATAATATTTAAACCCACCTCCATGTGTGTGACTTTGAAGACACACTTTTTTTTTTGTTAAGTAGACATGTAAGCCTTCTTATTTAATTATTAAATTTGGACTTATGTTATTTTGTAAAATAATTTAATAAGTTAACAAGTTCAGAGGAGAAGTATCCAGAATTCATGTGCAGTGCTGACAAATTTTATAATTTCCAGTATTTTGACGTACTGAGTAAACATAGGCCAGTAAAAAGCAAAAAATGCATGGCCATGCTTTCATTTTTGATGAAAGAATTTCAGAATAGGTTTCAAGATTGTTGTAAAAATCATCAATTATTTAGATACATATGTGACTCAATTTTCAGTTGAAATAAATACAATTCATGTGAATTTTCAAATGCAGCGCATGAAGTTCCAATCAGATGTTCAGATCAAAGAAAAAAATCTGATCATGTCTCCTTACCAGACTTTTGTAAAATCTTTCTTACCAGAGAAAAATATCCCTTGCTTCGCAGTCACACTTTCTTCACGTCATTGCATTTTGGCAGTGCATACATTTGTGAAAAACTATCTCCAAGGATGAAGCACAGAAAGAGTTACATTAGATCAAAAGTCTCTGATAAGGAGCTTGAAAACTCACTAAGAATTGCAACCACTTCACTGAACCAGACTGATGCATTAGTGTCGCAAAAACAAGATCAAATATCCCCATACCTGTGAGAATAAATCTTGCATCCCTCATCTGTCATGCACACCATAACTCATACCTTGTGTATGTGTCCAAGACAATGATTTTACTACTTCCCCTCTTTTTAAATGTTTTAATTAAATATATGTATGTATTTAAGAAAAAAAAAAAGTTTTGTAAGTCATACACATAAGCCCAATTACATATTTTATACGCAGTCCAAGACAACACGTCTTAACTCAGTGCTGCTCAGGCAAGACAAAACTTTGGTCACCCATGCTGTAGATCATACACTGATGCTGAAGGGTTTTTTCCTGAGGGACTTACCAATGTCAGCATCGTATCAACGTGAAGCTATGTATCCGATGAGCTGCACAAAATACCAGCCTTATGACTGATGTCGGGTTCTGTGGAAGGCGATCAGTGTCACCATTCCTGTCTGATGATCAGTTTTGTTTTCAGAAGCAAAAAGTCTTGACCTCATTAAAGCTATGAAAGAGAAACATGTCTCTTTAGGAAACAAAATGATGACATAAACAGGAAAATTGTAATTAATAATAGGACATGCAGCTTCTGTTGATCTTTCTGCCATTGAAAAAGACTGATTTCTCCTGGTATCTGTCCACCAGAGGGTTGTTGTTGTGGGAGTGGAATGTTCCTTTGCACAGAGTGTGTAGGTCCACTTCTCTTCTCACCCACTACAAAGAATTTGTCACAAGAATAAAGTGCTTCAGAAAGAAAATGGCTAAGCTTCACCATTGGCAATTTTTTTTTTTTTTTTTTTTTTTGAACAGGAGTAGTTTTGAGCCATTGAAAAATTTTTCAGTGTTTCATTTGTTATAAGAAGTCAAAAAACATTTTGAAGAGAAATGAAATAAGCTAATTTGGATAATTATGTCTATATTTTTACTATAAATGAATATAGTATGGTTCTATCTCCCTGTATTCAAATTCATAGAATGATATAACAGCTTGGGCTGGAAGGGATCTTACAGATCATTTATTCCCACCTTCCTGCTGTGCAGAGTTTCCACCCACCAGCTCAGGCTGCCCAGGGCCTCATCCAATCTGGTCTTGAATGCCTCCAGGGATGGGACATCCACAGCTTCTATGGGTAATGTGTTCCAATGCCTTACCACCCTCTGAGTAAAAAATTTCCTCCTAATATCATATCTAAATCTGCCCTCTTTTAGCTTAAAGTTGTTACTGATTGTCCTATCACTGCATGATTCTGTAAAAAGTCCTCTTCAGGTTTATTGTAGCCCTCATTTAGATACAGGAAGGCTGCAATCAGATCTCCCTGGAGACTTCTCCAGATTGAACAAATTCAGCTTTCATTCTCTCTTCATAACAGAGGTTCTTCAGCCCTCTGAGCATCCTTGTGGCCTCCTCTGTACTCACTCTAACAGATCCATGTCCTTCCTATGTTGCAGGGATCCGCAAGCTGAACACAGTACTCTGGTTGTGTTCCCACAAGGGTGGAGTAGAACTGGAGAACCACCTCCCTCAAACTTCTGTTCATGCCAAATTCAGATACATTATGTTCTTTTATTTTAAACATTATTCACAGATTCTGTGCTTCACTAAGTCTGCTCTATAGTTTCTTATTTCTTACTTAGCTATATCCTTTTACAAACATATGTTTAGAAAGCAAAGTCAAAATAAAAACAGTAATGCAAAAAGAAAAATTCTACTGAACCGTAGATTAACTTGTCAAGAATATTTATTAATTTTTGTTCCATAAACACAAGTTATTTTACTATGTAAATTGAGAAATAAAGTGTATTCTTGTATTTACCTTTGTTCTGTTTTCCTCTTCCAGTGCTTTCAATTCAAAAACAATGCGATAAATAGGCATTGTTGCTTAGCAACTGTAAATATTTCCTTTCTAAAAGAATGCTTATAGTTTGAAATATAATATAAGCTCAGTGCATATTATATGATAATTTATTGGAAAATAATTGCCTTCTTCTTTCTTGTATTTTTTCTCAGGTATATTTTTCATGGGTTAATTTACCTTTTATTTTTCTAGAAAGAAAGAGCTTGTCTATAGTGCATACGCATGTAAAGATTTTGTTAAACAAATGGTTTATTATCCTACATATTAAACAATTATTTTTTCAGCAATTAACATTTAAGTAAAATTTATTTTACTTGGGCACTGGAACAGGCTGCACAGAGGGATTTTGGAGTTAGCTTCTTTGGAGATGTTCAAAGACCCATCTGGATGTCTGTTTGTGTACCCTACTGTAGGGAACCTGCTTTAGCAGAGGCATTGGACTCATAAATTTCATCATAACCAGCATAAAAAGTCAATTTCCTGTCCCTAAGGAATTGTGAGATTTTGGCTCCATAGTCTTAATAATACAATTATTTAGTTTGTAAGGAACTCCCAGTGGCCATGTAATCCATCCTTCTTTTAATGAATTTTCTTTTACATTACAGGGAAATAGTCCTTATAACTGAGTAACATGCAGTCAGTTTAAAAATGGGAATAATTTTATGGAACATACAAATGAAAGAATAAATATTATCTTAAATTTGTTTTAGAACTGTTAAAATTTTTAACTTCAAAAAGTGTAAATTATGAGGAAGTAAAGCATAAGTGTTGCAAATAGCTGGCTAAAATACTAATATGCATAAGTATCTAAGGGTGTCATAATCATGAATCAGTACTTTAGTCTGATGCATACTCTATAATTACACTCCCTAAACAGATCTCTGCCACAAAAGGATTTTTAATCTCTGAAGTTTATATATAAGAGAGTCACACAATAATACATAAAAGTCTAAAAATGAACATGATTAATTCATTAACACATCATCAAACCAATGATAATCATGGGTTTTACAAAAAAATAAATGAACAGCAAAGCAATATATCAAGTAATATTTTTTAAGAATCATTTAATTATTTAAGATGGAAAAGATCTCTAAGGTCATCAAGTCCTGTCATTAACCTCGCGCTGCATAATCCACTGTTAAACCATGTTCCTAAGAACCACACCTACACATCTCTTAAATACCTCCAGGGACAGTGATTAAAGTGTTTCTCTGGGCAGCCTGCTTCAGTGCTTAACAACCCATTCAGTGAAGAAATTTTTTCCTAATTTTCATCTTAAACTTCCCCTGGTGCAACTTGAGCTCATTTCGCCTTGTTCAAAAGAAAATGGATTATGGAAACGTTAGTGGGCATTTATGTGGAAATTCTGTGGCAGATTGAATTTGGGCTGCTACCAGCCACACATTCACTCCCTTCCTCAACAAAACAAGGAGAATATGGAATGAAAAAGACTTTGAATCAAGATAAAGGTTACCAATTATCACCACAGGCAAAATAGACTTGATGTGGGAAAATTTAATTTACTGAGAACTAAAATAGTTGTTAATGGTGAAAAATAAAAACTAAAAGACGACTCCACCCTTCCTTTCCTCCATTCCTTTTCTCAGGCCCAGCTTTAGTCCTCCTTTCCCCAACTCTTCTACTTACCTGCCCTAATCAGCACAGGGCCATGGGGTCAGCCCCTGACAGCCCCTCTCTGCCACCCCTACCTCCTCACAACATGCCCTGCTCCAAAAGGGCCCTCTTTAGTCTCCTTCTGAGGCACCCACCTATGGCTGCTGGGTCAAGCTGTGTCCTTCCATTTGGGGCCATTGGAGTCAGCTGGAATTGGCTGTGTCCAGCACAGGGCCTCACAAAGCCTACCTCTGCCTTCTGCCCTGCTACCATCAATTCATCACATAAACTACATGTAATTGGAAAGACATGTTTTCTGTTCATGCACTTAAAAAAGCTGTTATCTAGAAGTTGAATGTTGGTTTCATGGGATAATTGGAGACCAAAACCATATTCTTCATAGAAAGAGGAAGGATACTTAGCATAAATAATTTGAGTATAGTATGAAACACCAAGCAAATACCAGAGATCTATGAAATGTCTAAAGTTGACTGGGAAAACAATCTTTGTTGCAATGTTCTAAATGGTTTACAGGAAAAGAAACATTCAGATTATCAAGGTCATTTTGCTAAAAATCAAAAGCAAAATGAGAATCCAAACAAGTTCTGGCTATGTATGTGAAGAGAAAAGGTCATGGCTAATCTATTATGCAGGAAAACTTGGCAAGCATTAATGATATTTGGGCTATATGAGCCCTGAGTGACTTTAAGAATGGAGGCTGATATTAATGTGAGTAACTGAGAAGCAGAGTGGACAAATTTGTCTTTAGTGATAGTGAAGGAGAACAACTGTTTAACCTTACTGAGGTAGCAATAGAGATGACTAGATAAAGAGATGTGAAAAGAGGGAAAATAAAGATGAGGTAATAAGGTTACTGTCTAAGCTGTTCTCATGAGGCAGATGTACAAGGAAAGAAAGAGGAGAATAAAACCGAAGATAGCAGAATAAAAGAGATCCGTAGAACTGATATAACAGTGAAATGAGAGATGTATAACAGCAGCAAGATTGCAGAAGTCATTCGTGGATGCGTTTTCAAGAAATTTACCTCTTTAGAATGGATAAATGAAAGAATAAGAAGGAAAGAATGTGGCTAACAGTATTTATTTATCAATCAAAGCTCAAAACTCTGATTAATAAACCCAAAATCTGACCCCAAAGTGGTATAAATCTCTTTGTTTAGGATGTAAAAAATGGCTGAAAAATAAAACAGGACTGATAATGGCTGAATTATCTTGCATCTTGATCATCCTTTAGCCGTGAAGACTTTCATCTATGCATATTTTTGAAGAGAGAATTGTTGGTTTTCATATCTTTACAAATTATTCAGTAAAACAGCCTTTTGGTACGTTTTGTTGCATTGTCACTGTTAAATCCCTAGATTTTATGATTCTGCCTACAGGTTTTATTTTAACATGATTCCAGGTTTTTTTGAAGGATGCAATATCATTTCTAATTACTATTCTTACCAGAGTGTTCAAATGTGTTTGTTATCAATTTGTTCTCTAAAATAGGTCCTGATAGTTGTACAACTCTGTTTTGTGTTTCCAGTGATGTTGTGCTCTTTATAGCTATTATAGTTTCCATGGAAATATATATGAAACATTACTTTCGGAGTAACCTATGGACATTTCAACATATACTGTATTCCACTGTATTCATGGTCTACTTGTTTCTCATGCATTGTTTGTGCTGTAATCTAGCGCTGTCCAGTTTACTACCTTCCTTCTTCCCAGTACTAGATATGACTATGAAGTTTATCCTCACTAAAGACTTCTAAGTTCACTTATTAAGCTTTATACAGTCCTCATAAGCTTTGGTACATCAAGAAATTTTTCTGTTTCTCTGCATTCACCTTACATAGCATAAGGTATGCTGATAGTGATGTAAAATTTTGTCTAAGATTTCATCATTAGTCAAGTTTCTTAGTAATACACTGCATGCAAATAAATTCTGTGAGATTCTGAAGACTGTTCTTGAAGTTTGGCTTTTGGGAAAGATCAAGTGTCCAAAATATTTTTCCTCTCTAAATAAATTTTATTAAGTTATGCCTTCCTATTTTGGATCTAAACAAAGAAAATAAGATGAAATCACTAGACATTAACGTCTGATCCTTCTATTTTACTAGCACAAACACAGCTCTGTTTATATAGAAATTTTAGAGAGATAAATTGAAACATAAATTGAGACTCTCATCAGAGATTAGCCTTAGGTGAGAAACTTAAACTTATTTTTTAATTAAGGAAGAGTTTTTATAACAGTAACGACTTGAGAAAGAGTATGTTGATTCAGCAAGCCACACATAAAAGACAAAATTTGTTAATTTTGAATGATAGTTTTGAGGAACTTATCACATTCTTTCTCTTCCAGAGGGTGAGGTACTCATTCTCCTTCATCTTCTCTGGGAAAATTTCCTTAGAGACAGAGAAAAAGAATTTGTGTAATTCAGTAAGATATTTCAATCAAAATACAATTTAAAAAATTTAAAAAGTGAAATTCAAAATTCAATAATGCATATAGGTAGCTGTATAGATATTTTAATTCAGTTATTAATACAATTGGTCAGTAGAATACAATACAATACAATAGCTAAGTAACAGAAAAGAATTTACTAGCATTTTGTGTTCTTTTAAACTGCATTTTTTAAAGATAAATGAGTAAGAAAGTTCAAACAGGGATAAGAGCTTCAGCAAATGTGATCTACAACAGACTGTGTCTGTTAATATGTGAAAAATTATTTCAAAGAACATAGTAGCAGTTTATTCAAATTTGTACATGCCCTTCATATGCGCACATGCTAAGATGTTGTAGAAAATTGTGGTGTCAAACTTTCTCTAGAGGATTTTTCAGAACAGATAAGACAAACATTTGTGCATTGCATTCCAGCTCAGCTCAGGGCTTTGCTTTAGACAACTTTGAAGACTAAATAGGAAGTAGAATTTAATACTGATTATGAGTTATATCTAAAAATTATTAGTACTATTTAGATAAATATTTCTTGTAGAATATTTTTAAATTTAATTACTAATTCTGTCTTTGTTGCAGTGAAGACTTACACTATTTTTAAAATATTTTCTTTCTATCATAGTATTATCTGTATGTATTAATGAAGCTCATAATACAGTAATTAAAAGCATAAGAATGAAAATAACTGGTCATAATATTGAAAGAATTCAACAGTCTCTGAAAAGCTCAGGACTGGTTTTCGTTTATGCATGTGTATGACCAGGATTTAATCTCTGTGTGTTTGTGCTTACTTTCAAACTCAAAAATTGTAAATGACCAAATATTATGCAAATCATCTTCACGCTCAACCTATTTTTGTTCTGAGGATTTTTTTCTTGAATGTTTTAAGAAGGGCACTTGTCAGTGTGATTGTTCAAGTTTTTCTTTCCTTTTTATGCAGCTAAAGAATGCTAGTCATTAAGCTTTGTTCTCAAGTGGCATGCTTGATATTGTGACTCACAAATTGGATGGGGATGTTGGATGTGAAATGAATGGAGTGAGAGTTTGAGAGTTATTTGTTTTAATGAAGAATTTTTAAAGTCCCATGGCTGACTTCCTTTATTAACATCCTGCTCAGACATTAACTTTTACTAAAATATGATTATTTTTATTTTTACACTAATCAGTATAAGATAACATATACATAGAAAATGCATTTTCTTTACTATGTCATTATGTTAACAAGCAGATGAGTTTTGCTCTGCTAATCTCTTCTTCGTTTGTTAGATAACATTTTTACTTCAGAAGTCTTCTGCCATTAAATCTCTATGAAAGAAGTTATTTTCAGTATGTATTTGATAAATTACAACCCTTATAGAGAAGTGAGACCAAAAGATAGACAGAGAAATGCACATAGGTTGCTCTGAAAACAATGTATTCTGTTTATTTGCATGGAAATACCAAGATACAAAGAGCACAATAGCACTATTTCATAGAGCAAATTCTCAGCTAGAAAACACTAATTTTCAACATATCCACCAACATTAGTTATACATTTTCACTAGCAATGAACAAGAGCCTGTATGCTGCATTTGTAAAAGTATGCACCAGTTTCACATCTGTTATGATGACACTGATGCTAGGAAGAGGTTGCCCACACAGTCCACCTTTCATTAACTCAGAAAGAAGTCAGAAGACTCGTTTCACAACTGCATTGGTAACTTAAATCCACTGAATGCTAATTCGTCATTATTCCCTAACATTTTATCATTTTGTCAATTTTTTTATCCATAAAAAATCTTCCTCCTTATTCTGAAGACTTTGGATCCCTATTTGGATTACAAATCCAACAGAATATTAGCCACATCACTTTTCTCGTGGATTACTTCTCTCCTTCAGAAAAGTCTAGCTGGCTTTTGGAGCAGGACTTCTTTCTGCCAAAGCTGTGCTTACTCTCCCCATTAGGTTGTACTTATTTAGCTGTCCACTGTTTTTTTCTCTTATGTTTTCTATTTATTTTATTTTATTCTCTTATGATTTTTATTTATTTTATTTATTTTCTATTCTTGAACACACAGTAATTCCACCCCCTGGGCAGTCTGTTTCAATACTTCACTACTCTTTCTGAGAAGAAATTTTTCCTAATGTCCAACTTGAACCTCCCCTGGCAATTTAAAGCCAGTACCTCTTGTCCTATTGCTAATTACTTGTCTTTTGGTCCTGCAAGTTTAGAAGCACCTCACTAATGTAAGAGTCATAGTTCTTTACAGAGTGCCTGAATTCGCCTCAAGAGTATTTCTCTCTCTTTTTATGTCAGCCTTCTTCACACAAACACAATTACTGCTTTCTGTCTAGAACTTTCTAGAGTGAATTCAAATTCCTTTTGAGATCACATACTTCTAGGCTTGGCAGACAAATCATCTTGGGTATTCTGTGTATGATAAGTTGTCAGTTTTCGAGAAATTGCATCTTTTGCCACTCAGGTCTGATTCTCTCCCAGTTAGGCTTTCTGTCCAAAGCGATGACCTGTGTGCAAAAGGATAAACTGCTACCTTGTAGTAAGGAAAGGAACACAGATGTGTGCTACAGGGATTATTGACCTTTTCAGTCTCGTGTCATGCTCCCTGAATTAAGGACTGTGATCTGAATCTGATTCCATTTTATGATGTCCTGAAAATCACTATGAAACTCTGCTGCATTTCTCAGTAAGGAGGATTATTTGCTTTGAGAGAAATCTGCTCAAGGATGTTCTTAATCTTACCATGAGTGAGCCTTGTGAGTTCAGCTACTCTTCTCTCAAGAGCTGAAATGTTCTCTGAAGACTACAAGTGGACTGTATTGTACATACATGTATGCTACCTTTTCAGAAAGAGATTCTCTCAGTAAAATAGATAACTTTCCTCCATTTCTTCCTTCAGAGTAAACAAAGGGCTTTTTTTTTTTTTTTTAATGTTGATTTTGTGTCTGGATGAGTTAGCTACTGTTATATATCAATTCATAAGCTATAACTTTGTCATTGCTTAGCAGCAGCATGTTATGCATTCTCAAACTTATTACATAGATTGCAGCTGTACTTAACATATTCATTCATACTAATCAATGCATGCAAGATGCATTGGTATCATGGTCTATTATTTGTTTATATTGACTGTGGCTTGCTAATTATATTTTCTGTTAAATATCTCTTTTGACTACCTACAGATCCAGTTAGGCTTATGTGAATTGCAAACATTACCTTTTAATTTTACATCACTGACAATATTATTAACATTATTCACATATGTTCACCTTTGTGTCAATAAGTTGGACCTAAAGATGGTAAAGATGGATCACTTCAGATTCAACTGTGAGATTTTAATATTATAACTCATAGTTTGTTAAATTTGCAAGCATGAATTACTGTAAGAGATAAATGAATTATTGGACATAAAGGTCCTGACCAAGAATGAACTTGAGTTGGAACTAAAGATGTGACAGTTTTAAGGGAAGCAGTATTTGCAGCTACAGCCATTTATCTTGTTCTGATAAGGAGTTAACCTTGCAATTATCTTGTTTGCCAGACGGTTGAGCTTGCTTCTAGGCAGGTGATCCACTTGGGCTCTGCATCATGCACTGGCCACGTGGATGTGGCATGCAAGTGGAAAACACCCCACAGACTCTGGAGAGAATAAAAGTAGGAGGGAGGTTGTAGTGTGTTTGAGAGGAAAAACGCACTTTGAAGCAGAGGATGCTCTACTGACACTACCTATCAAATTCAACACCAGAATGTTTCTTCCCCTTCCCTTGCTCAGTGTTTTCTCAAGGGTTGGTAAGTAATATTGCACTTGCTTAAGGGAGCTTCTGTTTTAGCTTACTAGGGTTCATATTGCACTTGCATAGGGAGTTTCTGCCTGCTGCATACTATAGTTATCTAAATTTATGCCTTGGGTGTGTGTGTCGAATAAAACATACAACCCTCCATGCTGCCCTAAGTGCATAGGTTCTTGCCTCTTCTCCTGAGACATCCTGTCCCTCTGACCTAAACCTACTCTGAAACAACGGGTCAGTGGTAGTCCGAATGCATGGAAAATGTTTTTTTCTTTGCTGTCTCAACACTCCAAGCTTCAGCTACTATCATCCATTGGATATGTTAAGTTCTAGCTTGTTCAAAGCAGTCAGCAGAGTCACAATATTGTAGCATCTCACTCATCATGAAGGGGGAGGAAAGGTTGCCTGGCAGCAATTCTCATTCAAGATATCAGGCTTATCCAAGCTTTCTTGTCAAGGTCAATTCTCAATAAATAACAAAGGACAGAATTCAGTCTGCAGATGTATACTTTCCTTCACTGGATGCAAGGCACCAATAACTTAGTTTTGCAGTAAATCATATAACCGTTAACATAAACTTGTAGCTAAAATGTATTGAAGTAAATTTTCAGAAGGCAACAACTGTCAGACTAAGCCTATTATGATCAGCTCCTACTTATTAGCTTTCAAGGAAGCCTGTCTTGTAACCAGGCAAAGTAGTTACTGTCAACAACAGAAAGCTTCTAAAAAAGTGAATACATTAAAGCAACAATCCAGCTACTGCTTCCCAGCAAAATTTATTAGGTGTAAAATAAAGGCATCTATACTCATGTCAAATAACTTAATGACGCATTTATAGTAAGTAGTACTTAAAAGGCAGATAAATCTCAGATCTTAACTACTACGAAATTTTCTGTGAAAGAAGTTTCAAAAAGGTTTATGTTCTATGTGAAAAGTATCTAAGAAAATTACCTTTGAGTATTTTCTTTTTCTGATAAAGTATGCTCTATTAGGATGAAGAACAGTAATCAACATAATTGCAAAAAAGTAGGTTTTTTCCTCTGTTTAATTTTGTCCTTGAAAAAGAAACATGTATAAACAACAGTTTTGTTTTGAACTGTCCAAGCACAGACTCTAAATTTTAAAAAAATTATCAAACCTTTAAAGTTCAAAGCTGAAAATACTTTCATGAGACATTGTTTTTCTTCCCAAACTTCAGTCAGTCTGTGCACAAAAATTATTCTTTTTTCCACCACTAGACCCTAATTCAAGAATTAACAGAAGTGCTAATTTTCCTGGTTGTATCTACACTGTGTCTGCTAATAATGCCAGGAAGGTCCCATAGAAACCAAACTGAAACTCATGTAAATGCAATGAAGTTTTCTGAATGGTAATACTCACAAAATTTTATCACTGATAAAATACGGCCTAGGTAGATTCATTTGTGTTTGTGATGAAAAAGTGTAGGATTATACTTGCTGCTGCTTAAAGATGGCACTGAATAATGGAAGGTATAACCACTCAATCTCAATGCAAAGTCCTACTGACAGTAATTTTTCATTTATTCTTCATGTTAATAGAAAAATCTCTGCTTTACTGCAAGATACGCGTAGCTGCAATCAAGAGCTTGGTCTTGAGCTACACCTGGAGAACAAAATTAAGCCAGGAAGATAAAACTAGTTACCAAGAAATAAACAGACTAGGAGGTTTTACTGGGTCCACAGCAGAGCCAGTATTGAAAGATAAATCCCACAGGGTCAAATCCTACAACACTGGACAAGACATGAAGGGGTGCCCTTAAAGAAAGAAATTTTTTTTCATTATGAAAAACACACATTATAAGTGTGAATACATGTCAGGCTTGTACAGTCACTTTACAGAAAGATGAGACTAATTATTTCATTTTTCACTCTTTGAAGAGAAAAAAGCTTGAAGTGAAAAATAAAAAACTGGTAACATTCTTGTTTTGAAAGAAAGGAAAAACTAATGCCATATATATATATATATATATATTTCATTCTGTCATTCCTTACTGTTTAAACGAGATTAGAGGAAAATCTTACAGAAAATATACTTATCAAGACTGCTGGCATAAATTCCTTTGTTTTTTCTCTTTGTATAGCCTAAATATTATGGTCTTCATTTAAAATTTCTTGCCATCAAAACTAAACTGAGTGCATTCCTATATGGTTTTTGACTTTGTTTTGCTTTATCACTAATACTTTTTTCTTTTTTTTCTAACTTACTCAGACTAGTTTTGTTTCTGATAGAGGTGCTCAACCTACTCACAATGAAAGCAGTCAGGCCCCATTTCTACTAGAGCACTATTAGTCTTTTTCAGGTCCAATTTCAACCATAAGCTTGTTTTCCTGTTGAAAGCAATGTTGATGCTCCTTTTAGATATACTTTTTAAATTGTAGCAGATGGCAGATTGTGATTCACCTGTTGGCATTTCATACTCCTGACACACTGTCCTACTTACAGCTAGTTTTCTAAATTCTAGAAAGCACATGATGCTGATTGTACCTGAAAACTGCATTTTTAATTTAAGCACCTGAAAAGAAATATAAATTCCTTCAACTCTTTCTAGTCTGGAATCTATTCATGGAGTTTGTGCCTTGACTACTCAGGTTCCATCATTTTGGCAAAGCCAAATATTCTTCACTAATCTTGAATGTATCTTGTACCCCATCACCTAGTATCTTAGGTATTCTTTGACACGGACATTAAGCAGTTATTAACAGAACCTCTGTTACTGATTTACAAAAATTACATGCAACTTATATACATTTTATCATGGTAACTTGGTTGCAATTAACAGAAACTGAAGCTAAGTTTTTGAAATGAATTAAGACTTTGAACACTACCCCAGGGAAAGAACTTACAAGATTTTGATACAATTCTGCCCCCCTGCCCCCATCTTTTTTTTTTTTTTTTTTTTTAACATAATATATTTTCAGAGACCTCATCCTGCAAATGAGAAAACACTTTCTAAAACTGTTCAGATTTCAAAATTCTAAGAATATCTAATACTGAGGGTAGGCTTTCACCTAAATGCACATATCAACAAATACTAAGGACTTGCAAGCCACGACAGTGCTTTCTGGAGATCTTCTGGAAGGAAGTACAATGCAACATGATAAAAATAGTGAATACACATTCTTCGTAATTATCAAGGAGAACAGAATTCTATCCTACACATTGTGAAATGTACATAAAATATTTTCTTGGCTTATAGAAAACAAACAAGTTCAATTCATTTGAATTAGAATGCCAAATTACAACAAAAGGCAGCTAAACAGGAAGGAGGGATTTGTTTTCTGTCCACCTTCCCAGAGGAGGTCAGTTTTATTTTGTGTTTTATTTAAAATGAGGAAAAAGGAAGCTGGGAGCTTACCTTTATCTTGAGCAGCAGCAGGAGGTTTTGGAATATGCACAAAATTATTGAGAATTACAAAAATTATACTAAAATATATAATGTACTTTGAAAGGAAGATGATTTCTCATCCTCTTAACAAAGCCAGAATTATCTGTTCATAATAAATCCATATATACATACACCCTCTTTTACATACTGAATAAATCTATCATGTTATTTTTCTTAAATAGTGAGTGGCAACATATTATATTTACACACATAATATCTCAACAGCTGAAGACTTGGTTGTGTTTTTTTTTCTTTTTCTTTTTCTTTGCAGTTCTCAAGCCAATAATTGTGAAAAAAATATGTAGAGATTTCTTTCCTTATAGTTTGCTATTTGTACAGTTTATTCACTGAATGACTCCAACTTATAATAAACTCATCTAACCTATGTGATGAAGGATGGTTCATTTAAATATTGAACTATATGAAGACATTATCATTTAAAAAACTAAAAGTTCCAAGTCACATTCAAACTACAGTATAAGGAAATAGATATGCATTGATCCCACTCATCATTTCTCCGGTATCATTTCAGATTCATATAGGAAGACAGACATAAACACAATTTCTGTTGTGTTATATAAATGATATAAGGATTGTTTTACATTCATATCCAATAACCTTATTTCTAGGGTAGTCTTCCAACTCAATTGCTTTTTAAAAATTATCTCTGGTATGTTATATACTGAAATCACTTCCTTGTTTTATAGGAACATTTCCTCTCTGATTAGCTACACAGATTTTGCCGGTGAAAAAGTGTCCTTTAGGTTAGCAGAGGTCTATTAGTTATTGTTTCTTTTCCAATTTAATCTTCTCTGAAAGCTTTTTAAAGATATAGTGCTTTCTCAGCTGCAGCCCTTAACTTTATTGTGCCTTTGTACAAAGTTGTAACTTTGTTTTGGTGCTGATACTTACTGAAAAAGGAGACTTTTCAGGCAAAGTTTTAGCAAAATTTGGACTATTGTGACTGTATAGATAACACAGATAATACAAAGACTGTGTGAAGTTACTATCAAGTCTTCCAGTGCCATGCTAAATGGCATTTACTATCTGCAAGTATCAGTGCCTCATTTCTTTCTGCTTTCTCATGAAGATGGATAAGGTTATAAACATCTATTTCAGGACTTATGTAGAAGTTTAATAAACATGATAACCACCTAAAATTTTTATCAATGTTGGTTGTATCACAAGTTGGCAGCTAATTACCACACAGCCTCTTGCTCACTCCCTCACAGTGGGATGGGGAAAGGAGTTGGAAAGATAGAACTGAGAAAAGTCCTGGGCTGACATAAAGATAGTTCAGTAGATAAAGCACAAACTGTGTGCACAAGTCAAGAAAAAAATAAGGAATTCATTCACTTCTTTCCAAAAACTTGTTCTGCCTCCTTCAGGAAAGTAGGGTTCATCATGCATAATCTTTTTTAGGAAAACAAATGCCATCACACTGAACTTCCTACCTTTCCCCATTTTTCTTGCTGAGTAAAGCATCAGATTTTGTTTGATATATATGGGTTAGTCAGGGTCACTCAAAGTCTGCTGTCCTATCTGTGTCCCCTCCCAACTTAGTCTCCCTGGAAGGGCAGTGTGAAAAGTTAGAAAGTCCTCATTGATATGCAAATATAATTGTCTTTGTAGCACTGTTCTGATCACACTCAAAACACCATATGAGCAACTGTGAAGAAAATTAACTCTATTCCAGCCAGACCCAATACAATCTTTTTTGATGTGTTTAGAATATTGAAACAAAACTGTCAGAGAAGTTAGCTCATGCCTTGTTCCAGAGGTACACAGTGTCACACAAAGCATTTTAAGAGAGGTTCAAATGCACAAGAATTTATTTGTAGGGTCTATAGCAAACAAGCTGTTGTAGTGGCAAAAATACTTTGGGGCCTAAAAAGAGAGAAATCAGTGAGAAAAAGAGAGAGTGACAGCTGAAGGGAGAAGGAAGGGGCAGAAAGGGAAAATATAAATGATTGCAAGTTTGGAGGTTTTGGGTAGCGAGATGTTTTTTTTTATCTAATAGAAAAAAATATTTTTAAACTATTTGACACTTTTGCATGTTTCAAGTAGAACTAACTAGAATTCTAAATACTTATCTAATTTGTAAGAAATGATAGATAGAGAATCATTTTGAAACCCATTTGAAAATGCTGTGACATTTTTTATAGTGAGTTTGATATTGAATTGCATCTGTCTAGAGTGCTGCAGACAGTTATGGTTCAACCAGCTAATGCTATCATTCTTCTCTGAGGACTGCATCTTCCATTAGGTACCAGGCACAACATAAAGCAATGTCTTATAGAAACCTACTTAGCCAATAAATAATTTTGCGGAGGGCAGCTTGAAGAAATATGTTTTATATTTACTTTAAATAGTAATATGTAGTTTAATAAATCAAAACCCACTCATTGTGATATGCTTAATTCATTCTTTGCTAAAAAATCATAGCAATTTTTTCTGTTATGTCTACTATTAAAATGAGTCTCATGAAGTCTTTTGAGTTTAATGTCTCTGTTTAGAAAAAAAAATACTAAACTTTATAAAGAGTGTCATTCAAACATCAAGACATTTCATAGAATCAGGAATATGTAGTTGATTTCTGTTTCTTATAATCAAATCATTATATTCTCTTTTTTTGGTGCATATATGATTTATTTTCAGATAATTCATGAAATTTGCTCTTTCCTAAGTTGTCAAACTGCAAGATCTTTAATGTATGTGAAGCAGCATACACCAGGCTGTAGGTGAAAAGTTGCCCCATTAGTTTCTGTAAACAGGCTTGTTGGTTTTATTTTTGAAGTCACCCTGATGTGTACCATTTTCATATAGGATATTGACTGCATCCATCACTTTGCTGCTGTCATAGGCAATTTGAAAATAATTCTCTTCATGGAGGATGGCTCCAAACACTTTGCGATACATCCAATGAGCTTTTGTAACTTGAATATGCTTAGCTTAGTGCTCACAGGAGTTCATTTCCTTCAAAGATAAACCAGTTAAAGGCTAACTCATAGTAACAGGGTGTTTGCTTCATGAAATAACACCTGTTAAAAATCACTTCCATTTACAGGAAGTAATTTACAGCAGACTAAAATTATTGTAGGCAGAGAAGATAATTGATTGCACTCTAAGCAGATAGATCTACAAGTCTAATTCTAACCTTCATAGTTTCATTGTTACTTGTTGGAAGAGGGAGGTGGAGAGCAAGGAAGCAAGGAAGACTGCAAATTACTAAGAAATTTGTAGTATGGATTTTATGAGACATAAATCTTCATAAAAAATTTTTGCTTGCTACCTGTCTCCTGTGATCCTGCATTAAGCAGACACAATCTGGATATGAGAGAGAGACATTTCTTTTACAAATCTGTTATGCAGTAAACAATGACAATTATCAGATGCCACAGATAGCAAAATTTATCACGCTAGAGATTACAAATACATACGATTATTAGTATAATCACAGGATCATTCAGGCTTAGCAGAGATCTCAGATGTCACCCAGTCTAACTCAGAACAAGGTCAGCTTTGAGGTCAAGTAGTTATTCAGCCAGGACTGCACAAACTCTCTGGACAAGCAGTTTAAGTACTTGCCTGTCCTCAAGGTGAATGAGTTTCCCCTAATATCAAACGTTAAAATAAAATGAAAATAAGGCCATATGTCTATGCCAAGAATACTGACTTGGTCTACACTTTTCAAGTGAGCCATGACAAAATACATTACTTTTTTCAACATCAAACTTTATTTTTTTAAAAAATAATTTTGCTTTTCCATATCTTTATTTTCTTAAGGAGAAAATTGAGAGGAGCCCTTAGGAGAAGGTCTTGGGTATATAGGTTGATGAGAAATTCGGCATGAATTGTGAATACAAGAATACATGAAATGAATGCAGTGTGCACTTGTAGCCCAGAAAATCAACTGTATCCTGAGTTGCATCAAAATAAGCATGGCCAGGATGCTGAGGGAGATAATTCTCCCCTTCTGCTGCTTCTTATGAGACCTCACCTGGAGTACTGCGTTCAGCTTTGGGGTCTTCCACACAAGAAGGATGTGGACCTCTTGAAGTGAATCCAGAGGAGGCTTCATAGATGATCAAAGGACTGCAACACCTCTCCCTTGAAGACAATGAGAGAGCGCTGGTGTTTTATATAAGGTGATATCTCTAATACTTAATTAACATTACTTTATGTACTACATTGTGCTGAAGATTTTGAAAGGTTCTTTAGGCCAGAAATTACACAATGTGACTGTGGTAATCACTGGTTATCATCTTTAGATGGGTACAAGGAGTCAGTGACATAGCTTAGATTTAATATCCTATTACTGCTAATTAGGTTTGCTTCGCTTGCTTCAGTTTCTTTTGCATTCTTGTCTTATAGCTTGTCATGTCCTTGATAGATGTAGGTGTCAAGAGATAAAATATAGTAACTGCCAGATATAATCCTGCTTTCATCAGGCAAAAAAAAAAATGTTTTATAGCTCATTCTTTGCTTCTTCTGCTCTGCACGTTGCTTTACTAAAACGATGCAGTATTGATAATATCTGTTTAGGTATAACATGTAGTACAGCAGCTCAGTAACTCCTTTGTCATCAAATAATGCTTATCTAGGACCACAGGACCACGAAGATAGAGGTTTTATTTTTCTCTACAAATCTGTGACCTCTCTACCAATTATCCTAGGCTCAAGATCAGCCAGGCAGTATGAAAAACAGCATGAGACAATGGCTCAGTGCTAAAGAGAAGCCTAAGCATTTCCCAAAAAAACAACAGGGTTCGTCTCTGCAAGGCAGGGGGTCAGTATCATCAGTAACAGATGAATGGTTACCTACTGTGGGATAACCAGGGTTTCAAAAGCATCCAAAGCTTTTCTGCTGTTCCAAGAGCTCACCACTGTTTAACAGCTGTCACAAGAAGGCTAATGACCACAGGGAATGCATTACATTTCCTTCTTCTGAGATAGTAATGTATGTATCTATCATTCTATATATCGATATATGCATTCATTTGTGCTGTTTTTCATATCACTGATAGCAGTATTAAAAAAGGGAAAAAAAGAGACATAGTTCCAACTATATTACTATTTCCACGAAAGAAGACACACAAGTTTGATGAATTAAAGACAATGAAAACTGAAACGCAGTCAGATTTATAAAAGATTCCTAGAATATACCCAAGAAAAAGTAAAATATACAAATTACAGAGTTCACTGAAGAATATAAATGATAAAGTACTAATATAAATTATGAAACAAATTAGGCTTATTATTTTTTTGCACTGGTGTCCACACAACCTTGTGCAGGTCTTGCTGTGGCAGTGAATACAGACCATAAGATAAATGACAATGGACTCCAAGACAAGTCGTCATATAATTTCCTTACCCCTTGATCTTCTATTATATACACATTGGAATCATTATGCACTTATGAAACTTACTTTTTCAGTCTGTTGATATAACACATAAACACAATTGTAGATTGTATTCTTTTAATGCCTAACTTAAAAACTTAAAGGATACTTAAGTTGTATAGAAAATTTTGTCAGATATTGAGTCAAGGTTTTTGATGTTTTTTTTTGGTTGTTTTGTTTTGCTTAGACTCTTTCAGATGTGGGATGATGCTTCAGCTGCTTCTTCTATGAATAGTGCTTTCATAATTGTCCTCTTGACTTTTTCCTATGTCCATCGTTGGTTTTGTGTTTTTTTTTAATGTTTATTGTTGCTTGGATGTGTTTTTATGAAGTGCATATATTTCCTTACTCATAACGAAATAGAGACTGATTTTTAAAATGACTTATCCAAATTATATAGCAAATTCGCTGGCTGAAGCTCTAGAATTTCAGTGTTCTGACATCTGCTTGCGTACTACACTGTAGAAAATATTTAATATAACTTGTAGTCCCAGTCATATAAATATCAAATATAGAGACATGATTCTGCATATGGTAGAAGTTTTCAGCATCTCCAAACTGTCATCCACTTATTTTACACCTTAGAATTATATCATCGTAGACAGAGGACCACCTGAAAATCAGGTAATTAAAAGAGCATTGTCCAAGTGCTTCACTCATCATATTATATATATTTTTAGCTGAGAAACTGAACATTTTGTTAAGAAGGATACTGTGGGAAACAAGAAAAAGCTGAAGTTCAAGATATTACATCAGTTGTCTTTCCTTGTCAACATGGATGGACATGGGTGGACATCCTTGGAAGGGAGAAATAGAAATGATGCATATCCCATGTAATTCCTTGGAGAGTGAAGTACAACATCTTTAAAGCTGTTTTTTCCACTGCCAGCTTCAAGTCATCAGTTAATGTCAGTTCAAACATTTCTTCTTCCAGGGAAAAGAGAATCGAATCAGCTATGATCCAAAGTTCTGATATCAGTTTGATTATTAGTGACTTACAGAGTAGTTAATAGTATCACATCTCTTAGTTTTGAAATAGTAGTGAAAGTCATTCAAAGATGAAAACACATGATTTTCTTATAAAACTGTATGAGTTATCACAGAGGATGTGTGATAAATAGCAGTTGATTAAAGTTGCTGGATGAACAGTCCAATTGGCTCCAAATGTACCTTCTGGTGGAAGATACTGTTGTGATATGCTATGTGTGTGAAAGAAAGCAATGCAAAAGTAGACTTTTTTTCCCCATTATGTCTTATTTCAGGCATCTCCTGACTACCTTATACAGTCAAAACAAGGAATGGAACCTGAAGGTAATGGAAACTCTTGTTGCTGCTCCTTAAGCTTTGATGAATATACTTCTGAATCGTGGAATAATTTGGTCAAGTGTATTTTTTTTAATGACAGTGTCTGAAGGTGTTTCACCACCTATCAACTCATGGAGAAAGAAGGATTTCTAAGGGCTTTTGTTACAGTGCTGAGTCACATAAGCCTTTCTTCAGTGGCAAACAGATTTTGAAATTCAGACCAAAGTGTACTTGTAGCTTAATTTTTTAGAAAAAAGGTCAAAAGTTCTCTTGACTTTACAGCTGGAGCTATTAAACAGCTGTAGATGAGACTGTGTGTCTCCAATACAATAAAACAATCCACGCTCTTCAAGAATTAGAAAGGCTTGATCCTTGGGAGTAGATCAAGCAAATTAGTTATATTAAAGATGTTTAATCTGGTAATTTTGAGTTCAAACAGAACATTATTACTTGTTTACTTCACTTTCATGTTTAAAGTTTAAAGTGAAAACGACTGCAGGAAAAAACTATTACTTAAAATATTCAGGACAGCAATGTATGTCTCAAGAGATAAGACTTTTGCTGTTTAATTAAGAGACGAAAAGGCAAGCTTCAAGTGTTATTTACAAGTTCTTGACATATTCACTAATGAATCATAGGAGGCTGTAAAGGTTATTCTGCCTATTACAAAAGAAGTGCACAATAGTTGTTTTTTAACAAACATATCTTCAAAGTTTTATTGCCTTCATGATAGATCAATGTGACTAAAAGGAGAAACAAAGACTCTTTTTTTACTGTTTCATCTATCTCCTTATTTGAGATAGCAGATAGTGGTACACTGTTTTATTCATTTCTATATTAGGAGTTAAGTTTAATATTAGCACAGTTTTTTTCACTCCAGAACAGTTAATTCATTTTTAGAAATATTAGAAACATTTGGCGCAGCTGCCAGCACACCAGCTAATGAAGGACTTCCAAAATTCAATACATTATTTGCTAGTATAGTAAATAATTTTGTTTAGTATGATCTGAATGCTAGTTTAATCAATCTTTCTACTTTCTGTCATGTATTTGTTAAACCTATTGGTATATTTTTACTTTTTCTTTTTTCTTTAAAATTTTTTCTTAGGCACAGACACGCACATTCTTTGTTCAGAATTTATTTGTTGCATTAGACACTCACTCAGCTGAAACAAAACAAGAAACAACTCTTCCAAATGAGTGGTTTTAGGATTGATAGAAATGATACTGCACGCTGCCATTGATATACAAGGTGCTGGATAATGGATAACAGCATCTGTATTAGAATTGAGCTTTAAATGTATCTTATATAATAATATCCTGCTCATCTTCTGTCTTCTAAAGAATCAACATTCACTTACTTCAGCTGTGGCTTGCTAAAGAAGACAGATTTTCAGATAGAGTTTATAGTTCCTCCTTTTTATTTAGAGTGCTGCTTGAATAGTCTACATTGGAGAGCAATTGACTTGTCCTTATGAGAAAGAACACAAGTGCACCTGATCAATGATTCTTTATTTTTCTGTTTGAAACATCTTTTTGTTTGTTTCTCTGTTACCACTACTTTATTAAAGGGGAGTGAATAACTAATTACACAATAAATCATGTTTTAAATGTTTCATTATGTATCTTAAAAATAATAATTAAATCTTGTTTCTCTTCAAATGAACAGAAATTAAAGATTTAGGTTTAGCAACAAAAAAATGACTGACCATACTATGCCTAGAAGGTAGAAATAGTAATTGAAGCTATGCACGCTTGATAGAACAGAAGAAAAGCTAACGTTCAAAACCTACTTCAAGAATGACTGTGATTAGCAAATTAGGTACAGCTTGTGGTAATGTCTGTCTGGAAAAAGGCCATATCTCTTCCTGCTGAGGCCCTTAGATACATTCCAATGTCTGCTTCAGTGTCACTGCATTTTGTGTATGGAATCAGATTTATCAGTCACCAGCAGCCAGCAAGTGTACAGAAGAGGAATTGATAGGAATTATATTTCTGCCAGCAGCAGTTGGCTTCCTTCCAACAAGGGACCTTAAACAGACCCATTTAATTTCTAGCCACGTCATAAAATCTGTATTTAGTTTTGGAGGAGACTATCTCCTTCAATTTATTCTGTTGCATTTGTAGCAGGTGGAACCCTGAAAGATACAGTTCTGGTCAAACTGGAGGGATTGTGTCTTCTTCCCACCACTCCTATACCTCCTCTGACAGCATGAGCAATTAGGAGCACGGCCACATCTGTAAGCTTCTCTTTCCTTTGGTGGAAACAGGTCACTGAAGAAGTCAACTAGGATTGAAAAGAACTGGCTTTAACAACATTAAAGAAAGAACAATATAAGGTGTAAGAGAACCATTTATAGCTGTTTCCCCATACTCACTGTAAGAGAAGAGAACATCGTTCATTGGGTTAAACATCACGAAATTTCTTTTCTTGGAGTAAATGTAAAAGATAGTGAGACTTCTTTGTGGGACCAAACAGCTGACAAATGAAATCATCCATGTAATATATAAACACATTGTTCAAAGTATAGGCATGTCTTAAAAGAAAGCTCTTTGCTAGATGATGATGATTATTTTTTTTTCTTTGGGGGGGAGAGGGCATTATTTTTCTCCTACAACCCTAACATATCCTATGCAAATAAAGAAATATCATAAAGGAGCAGACCCAAGAACATAAGAAATCAGAAGGTTATTCATAGTTCTTATTATGGTTAAAATATTACTAACTGCAAAAAGAAAAACCAGAAGCAAAACAAAACCTCCTGATTTCCATATCATAAAAATGGCACTGTCCATTGTTTAGAAATATTTTTTTATAATTTCTTATCAAATCAGAAATACTTGAATTTATTGATAAAATTTCCTTCTAAATGAAATAAAGTAAGGGATTCAGTATCTTGATTCAAGTTTAAGAGCAAAACCAGTCTTTCTGCCTACTACTCAGTCTTTAGAGATCTCTGCCAAGGTCACAGCCTGACTTTTCATCTTCTTCATCAGTACCACTGAATAAATGCAAGGGTTCTCCTATCTACTGCTACTATAAGCTATTAGAAATTTAACACCCATCTCTCCCCAGAGGAAGGAAGAATTTTGTTGGCTTATGTTGTAAACTTGGTGTTAATGTAACTCCTCTTTGACAATGCCACCCTACATCAGCAAAGCTGATTCACTGCTGCCCAGGAATAGGATTCAGCAAATAATACACAGGTCTCCCTCAGTTTCTGCAATACCTGTGACTAACTTTCTGCTTCTGAGCTTTAAGACATTATTTGTATTTCACAACTATCTGACAAGTGACTGCCATTCACTTTGTTCTTGTATGTGTATTGGACAAGATGTGAATAAACAGGAAAATGGGGACATGGGAGATATTTTCTCAACAACTGTTATCTCGTTTTTATTGTTAGACAACCAATATTTCTATGCTAGCATTATAATTTATTAATGCATTTTTATGCTTCGATATTAGTACATTTTAATCTCTTTATAGATTATCTCCTATTCTGTTGTGAGCACAGTGAATTTAATAGCAAAATACTTAGAACATAGAGATACTTCACTCGAAATTGATTGAACTTTGTATGAGAAACTCAAATGTAACTTACAGCTCTTCTGCAGTTTTACCTTGCCTTTTATCTTTGTATCTGTGTATGATGGGATCCACATTGCAGCCTAAAAAAGTTTTATCACAGCATTCAGAAATATTTACTTGGGAAAGTATTGCTGAAACTATTCCAACAGTTCTTGTCTTTCCAAGTGAGCTACAGATGTTGAAGCAAAACAGTTTATTAAAAACAATATATTATTTAAAATAGCATAGTCTTTACAGTTCATGATGAAAAATCAATCCTATATCCTGTAACCGAAAAAATACTTTTCCCTTATTTCTCCATAAAATTTTCTTATGTCTAATATTCCACAGAAGAACTACTATCTGCAAAAATCTCTTTTTTCTAAATTCCAGGAGTAAGAGGTAATCACTCTTTTAATAATTAAAAACCATTTATACTTTGGATAGAATATGTAGCCTTAGCTTCGCTTTGTATTTGTGCATTTCCAAGCTCATTAAATTTATTTATTTATATATATATTTTAGTATGTTTGATGACTTCCAATCTTAAAAGAGCAACAGTAAGATCTGACAGTAAGCTAGTGAAGAGGTAGTAAGGGAAAGATTATAGTATTTCTTAATACAAGGATAATGAGCTAACTACATGATAAGAACTTTTGCCATATACCTTCCACTCTATTCATGTAGTCTGAGCCTCTTTCAGAACCACTGAAAGACCACAGGTTGCATAAGCGACACATTGAGAGCCACTGCTAGTTAATTTGCCTTAAGAACCTATCTTCTGTCAATGAGAGAGCTTACCAAGAAAAGAAAGAAACAGGTATAAAGAAAAATCATTCTTTTAAGTCTCCAAAGAGATCTCTGCAGTTGGGATTCGGACTGAAATTCTGCACCTGTGGAGTGTTCTATATGTGCTCAGAGGTCATTCTGTGTAATACTGCTCAGGTTTTTGATCCACATTACTCATTTTTTATTATTTGAATTGCACTCGTAGACTGTGCTATTAGAGGTAGATATATAGAAAAATATAGTTTATATGTAATCTTCATGGAGGCAGATCACAAAGAGTAAACTTCATTGAACTATTTATTTTTTCTTAGAAATATAGCCAGTCCAAATTGTTTTTTTTTTCCCCTTTTCTATTATTCCTCCAAATGTATCAAAGAAAAGCTAGCAAATATGCACAATTTGTTTCTTAAAAAGTCCTTAGTAGGGCAAAATTAGTCAGAGATAACAGAAGACAGATCTTATTATTGGTAAACATCTTAGTAATCCACAGTTTAAGCTCTCTAGGTACTTAAAAGTTTCGTTCAAAGTTTGTCTTTCCTCCTAAGAAAAAAACATGCCAACAAATGTGGATTTACTTTATCTATGTATTTCATGCTGAACTACAATCTGGAAATTTATGCCAGGGATAAAAGCAAAATCATAAAACTTAAATCTAGATCTGGATGCATGCTTCAAAAACTGTAACACATGAAGTTAGGGTCAACCCTACTGCAGTTTGATTCGCAGTTTTAAAACATTCTAAATATCTTCCTTTAATGAAGAGTAGACATAGACACTATTAATTTATTCTAGAACTGTCAATATATCACTGTCTGTAGTCAAAACCGAAGTACTTGATGCATAATATCACAAAATAAAAAATGGTGTGTGCTGTGATATTCACTTTTGCTGTATGCATTTGTTCAAAGAGCTTGCCCTTCCTTGGGGTAATTTCTCTGTACTTATAGAGGCAGAAAATGAGCAAGCAATGAAAAATGTATGTAAGTTGCCTAAAACTCAGTTAAATTCTCTATAAATCTATACTTTGTTTTTGTCAATACCAAAAATTGTGATATAATGAGCAACATGAATGCAGACAAATGTATGCAGAAAAAATTACGACATGTGACTCTAGAAGGTGAGTTTTACAATAGCTATATATTCCAGATAGAAATCTCTATAAAATATTGCATTTTTATCACTGATGCCAGTAGTTTTTACAAGTGAAAGGATAACAGATTGCTCTTTAGAGGTAGCAGCACAGAAATGAGCAATGTTCCTACATATATAAAGCAACAAGAGTCTTTCCTCTGTCTTCAATGGTGTGTAAATCAAGCCTTGTAGAGACAAATCCAGATTTTTTAATTTTTTTTTTTTTTTGCACAATTAGGAGAGCTTTTCTGTAGAAACAAATTTCTGTAAATATAAAATAAACCTGATAGACTAGCATGTTAGCTTACCCACTACAAATATTGCTTTCTTGCCTGTTTTGAAATACTTAATAAAATACAAACTATCCAATTCCCAGTTATAAAACAAATACTTTTTCAAGAATGTGAATTTGAAAACCAGCTCAGTATATTAACCTTTAGATTAAAGTCTAGAGACTGTACCACTGGGGAAGTTCAAAAAAGTAACTGATAATTTTTTTTTTCTAGAAGAATAAGATTTAGTGGTCTCCAAACATGGCCTGATGTAATTAAATAGCTGCTAAGAGAGCCCAATTAGTAGACTATAATAATATATATAATTTGTACACATATAGTCTGGATTTTCTCTCTCAGAAGATATTTTGCAAAATGATATTCTCGAGAATAAAAAATGTGTTTTACTGAAAGTGTTCTCCTGATCGCTTTTTCTATTTAATTGCATAGAAATAAAATACTTTTTTATTCCCAGTGGCAGAATGAGTTTTAATGGTCCAGTCACCACATGAGCTGTCTCTGAAGGTTTTAATTCCAGGAAGAATCATTCAGTTTTGATGGGCAAGTTGACAGCAACAAGCCAGAAAGCATTTCACTGATCTATCAATGTAGGTTAGCAAACTGTCATTTTAAAAGATAAATTTTAGAAATGTAACCAGATAACTAGGTTCCACAAAGGACATGGCAAGACATGCCCGGTGAAACCTATTAAAGAAATATCTTCCAGAACAAGGAGCATTGCAATCATAAAGTTATTTTAATGAAAGGAGAAGAAAGGGGAGGAAATTTTAGAGATAGAATCTGATGAGTAAGCCACTTTTTAGTAGTTAAAAAAAAAAAAAAGTGGTTATCTCAGACTAAATTTCAGAAGGAAGCAATTGTGAGGATTTTTAATAGCTTGTGCTGGGGAACCTTCCTCTTTTTCAGATATAAAAAGTCAAGATAACAAGTTTTGGACTTCTTTGTGAACTGATACATCCGCATTCTTCTATTCATTTGTTCATGTGTCATTTCTTGGAGCCCAATTGCAATGATATGCAAAATTGTTTGATCCCCATAGACACAGGTGCAATCCTGACTTTCTCTTTTAAAACACGTTCTTTCTTAAGTGCTAGATCTGTGAGATCATTTTCTTTACCACTGTGTTAACTGATAAAGTGTACCAGCAATACTAGAATGATATTCACTTTTCTGCCTCAACCAATATTTCTTTTTTCATTGGATCATTCATTTGGGGACTTTCACATCTTTTCTTTGAGCATCAGCTTTAGCACTCATCATGTACTTATAAAGTGCTGTGATAGAGCAGAAGGTCAAAGAGAAAAAAGGAGAATACACAAAGATGAAAACTAGAAAAACAAGCTGTAAGGGTCAAGGTAGACCCTATCTGTGAATATGAGTTTCTCTATAAAGTATAGGCAGTTTATTTCCTAAATGCTTCATTCACTTACTTTTGTACCTTTGCCTTGACCTAAAGTTTCCTCTCTTTTTCCCATTGACTCCATCATTTAATCTTCTCATTTATCCATTAATCACTTGGCTGTACCAACATACACTACCTTCAGAAACTTAAAATGCTTCCTGTGTTTGCTATGATTCTTAGTCTTGTTGACAGCTGTAAAATACAACCTCTTACACTCTATATAGGTTGAGAAGTATAATGATGTTTCAACAACAGTGTGATCAGGAGCTTGGGTTTTGTCAGTTCAGACTGTAACTCAGTTCTTCTCATTTTCCTATGAAAAAGTAAATAAGCACAGCAAGCAAGATTGGGCATCTCCAGCTACTCACTGCAATATCTCTTTCCTACAAGCAAGAGAATGGCATGCACAGGCTCATGGAGTGAAAGAATCATCTCAGTTTGACTGTGTTTTAAGGGCTCAATTGTGTCTTGAAAAATGGGAATGAGAAACACAACAGCAAAGTTCTTTAAGGAATAAGACTTGTTCTTTGTTTAGGAAAGGTCCGAGAATGGTGAGGCTGCAATTTTACCTTTGCTTCCCTCTGCCTCTTCAGTATCCTGGAACAGCTAGATGATTACACAATTCCAAACTAGATTAAATATTCAGAAGGATTTAAGAAGCCCATATTCTCATATTTGATGCCTAGAGATGAGGTTTTTTTGTTTGTTTGTTTTTTGTTTGTTTGTTTTAATATTATTGCAGTGAACACCGCATTCCTGAATGTATGCAGAATTCAGCTCTAGAAAATCTGGTCTCTGAAAATTAGATGTAAGAAACAGTGCATGATAATGAGTGCATGAAACTAGCTACCTCTGAAGTGAATTCAAGCATTCACAGAAATGTCAGTGGGCATGAATTTGGCCTGTGTTCCCCAAACAATTCCCTAACATCTTTTTGATAGTTAAAACATTACCACAGGACAAAAATAACAGAATCATTCATATCTGAAGGTGTCATATAGAAAAGATATTTATTATAATTTAAACTAAGATCAATTTTTAAATGGTTTATTATTTTGTTAATAACACAATTAACAGAACTATACAAGCTGATGCATATCATTATGAGAACAGATAAAGCAGATCACCATTCAACAAACTTAATGAACCCGTTCAAGTTTCTGACCTTTCTATAGCTATTCCCAAAGAATTCTCATCACACACCCACACAGTGTTGCATACACAGCATGCATAGCTTGCAAGTGGCAAGTGCTCTATGAGCCTAGGTTCCCTTGCTTGCACACACCTGCAATGAGTGCTGTCATTTCATGGGTGAGTGTACAATCATGTGCACTTCCCAGCATTTCAGTTTGCAGTTCATTTGAGTGGAAACCCTGTCCCTTAAGACACAGACAGTACACACAGTTTGCTGTACACCTTCTGGGAAACATTCCTGTTTGCTACTGTATATGGTAAAATGATAATTTAGGGTCTTCATTTTCCCACTGTCCTCCAGCAGTATCATTATAGTAGGCAAAACAAATTCGCACGTCCCTCCATTGTGTTAAAAAGCCACCAGAGAGCAGCAGATATCTGAGCCACAATCAAGAAAGGATATGGTTCTAACTTAAGCTAAACAAAGATACTAAAAGTCAGCTAACTTGAACATAAACAGCAAAATGAAGAACAAGACTTTCAGGAGATGGAGTGCTCCAAAGCACACTGGCAGGAATAGTGGACTGCATACTGGATTATTGGAAGCTCACCAGAGACCGCAACATGGAAGTGAGTTGCTTCTTAAGGAGCAGAAGATGAGATGATATAGAGAATTATAGAATTATTTGGTTTGGAAGGGACCATGAAGACCATCAAGTTCCAAATCCCCCGCCACAGGAAAGGTTCCCAATCATTAGATCAGACAGCCCAGGGCCCCATCCAGCCTGGACTTGAATACCTCCAGGATACGGAATATCCATAACTTCTCTGGGTAACCTGTTCCCCTGCCTCACTACCTTCTGAGGAAAAACTTCCTCTTAGTATCTGATCTAAATCTCCTCTCTCTTTGCTTGAAATCACTCTCCTTGTCTTATCATTGTCAGATCATGTAAAAAGGCCATCTCTCTACCGTTTATAGGCTCCCTTTAAATAATGGAAGGCTGTAGTGATGTCTCTTTGGAGCCTTTTTTTCTCCAGGCTGAACAAGCTCAGCTCTCTTTGAATTTTCTTCATAAAAGTGGTAACTCCATCCTTCAGTGTTGACTGAGACAAATTTTCTCAGAGGTGTGAGAGAGAGGATGAGCTGTAAGAAATAACAACACTAAGCAATTTGCTCTGAATGTTACAAAGGTGGCCTTACAGCAAAAATGAGAATTTTTAATGCGGGGGCAGAAGACAACAAACTCTGGTTAGTCTTTTTATCTTTCTCAAAAACAAAATACTCTGTGTAACTTTAGCACTAATGTGGATTGTATAGCAATTCTTCCTGCAAGAAACAGAACCTAGAAGGTCTCTATTTGGCCTGAATCTCATTAGCTGCCCCTAAGACTCCTAACATTCCTGACTATTGAGCTTGAGGCTTTGTTATTTCACTGTCATTATTTTGTACAATATTTCCTGTACTAACTAATATGGATGATATTGTGAAGAACTGGTGAAAAAAAAAATAAGAGGGGAGGGGAGGGGAGATTTGCAGTAACTGTCTGCTAGTTAGTGAGGATTACAGCTGCACAGAAGGGTTGACTTTATTAATAATAAATTTGCTTGTGCCTTTGTCTGTGTGGAGGGAATATTCTACATTAATTTATTGTTTGTTATTTTATCTTAGCGAAAACAGAGTGACAATGAGATGTTAATAAGGCAAAGACAGAGCCAAATGTTACAGTATTGTAGTTAGTTCCAAAGAGGATCTGTTCATGCCTGCTGTCTCCTTCTCAAGACTTCCAACCAAGTCACAAAATCCTTTACCTCGTCCATCTGTAGCCTACAACCCTTCTTGCTAAGCCCTTCATCACAGACAGATAAGGCCAAACTTTTTGATACAGTTTGGATGGTAACATCCCTGTAACAACAAACTGTGCTTTATCTGAGATGGTGAATTTAACCAAAATTAGATAGTGAAATGTATGGACTACTTCTGGCAGTAAATGCACCTTCCTTCCTTCCTTTAAGGATAGGTAGTGAAGCTAATGCCTGTTAAATGAAAAAAGAAGGTGCTGAAAACAAATGTAGGTTTTATGACTTCCTCCACGTTATGATTATTGATGTCAATGTGAAGATGATAAATAAGAGCAGGCGATGCATGTCTCAGTCCACTGAGCCTTGTCATCAGAGGTCAGATAGAAGCCTGCAGCTGGGGAGGGTCAAGCTGGTGAATGAGAAGGGAAAGCTTGCTGAGACCATAATCCCTTCACTCATGTCAAAACAGATTTGATCTATCGTTCAGCCTGTGGAACCCCTATTACCTTTAAAAGCCATTCCTCTGAAAGCATTCAGAAGCCTGTGGATGGGAAACTTGAAATGAGCGCTGTTTAAAGGAATTCACCTGTGTCAGTTCAAGGAGAGAACAGTCTGTGCCCTACAGTTATGAACACAAAAAACTGGGGCTTAGTGAAAGTTTACTTGTTTATGAGTTTTGGTTTGAGAATAATTACAATCATAGGTTTTTGATTGATATTTCTAATTGCTATCTTTAAACATATTAATTAATGGTAATTACTTGCATTAACCTTGGAATGAGGGGTAAAGTTCCTCCAGTTATTGATGGAAGCAGTGCTTCTAAATGAGATACAAGCTGCCAAGCATAACCATAATGCACAGTTGAAAAGCTTTGCTAAGTGAGACAAGAAACCCAGAAGAAAATTAGAATCCATTGCAGGACAAGTAAAGCCCACATAAAGGATTAATAAAAGTCAAAAGATTGGAAAGTATCACTGTAGGCTGAAGAAAGCTCAAAAGGAATGCACAAGTAAGAAGTCCAATACAGGAAAAAGCTTCAAAGGCTGGTTGTATCTGAACTCATGACTTCCTGGAAGCTACATATTAACAGGTAGAGAAAAAGGAGAACAGAGGACAACGGGATTTTGAAGCCCAAACCATGTTCTATAGATTGAAGGTCAGTAATGTCTAAGAGGGCTTTTTATGCTGAAAGAACTGTCATGTTGAGAGAATATTAACTTTTAGTCAGTACTAATTATTGGGAAGTACATGAGCATGCGTCAACACAGCAAAAGTAAAAACTAATGAAGTGATTTAATAGAAATCACAAAGCTTCCAGATTATTGGTCATACAATAAAGTGTTATATGAGTTTTTTCAAGTAATACCAAGGAATGTTTTGTTTGACTTTAACAGAAACTAAGGCGCGTATACTGTGTCTCAGATCCAGGCCCTAATTCTGCTAGATAGAAGAAGATCTGAGGAAAAGAAGCGTTATTTTTTAAATGGGAATAATCCTATGAGGCTCAGTCTCATAGAAGCCAATGGAGAAAGACAAAAAAACAGTGTAGAGGCAAGTTACTGGTTTTGTTCTTAAATGCAATTGATTAATCACTGTTTCCAGTGATAATTCCAGTGTTTGCTTATGAAAAAAAAAAATTGATCAAGAAATTTTGACTGCTATACTGCCAGGTTGGCAAGAAATTTCTACTTCTTTTACACTCTCTTCCTTTATACTCCTTCAACCAACAACCCTAGACAAGGGAAAATAATTCAAACTAAAAAAACTGAAAAACTAGGGGAAGAATCCACCATATTAAAGGAACAAAACCAGAGGCAGAGACTAAACTTGAAGATAGAAGTCAAATTTTGGTAAAAATAATAACAAAAAAATGATCATGCCTTCTTGTATCATGCCAAAGCCCCCTGTCTTATTATAACAAACTGTTCTACATCTACAGTCTGTGCCCACCAGAGAAATGAAGGCATGATCATTTGAAATGAAAAGGTAAATCCTTGCAAGTCTTATCTACCTGAAGCAAATCTTCTGAACAGACTGAAAAGCAATTTTCTTCCTTTTTTTCTCTTTTTGTTTTGTTTTGTTTTTACAGCAGCCTTCTTTGCCACCCTTTGTTTTAAGGCACTTATTGCCTAGTACTTTGAATTCAATATGATTAATAACAAATAAAAGAAAAAGTGGCATTTTGTCTGCCCTCAAGTTCACAACATTGAATTAATAAGAGAAAATTTGTTTATTTATTGTGCAACCCTTTTTTCTGGGAAAATCAACCACACAGAACTAAAGAAACCTTGATACCCAAGTAGTGAACTTTAATAAAAAGGAAGATAGTATATATTCTACCATACATGGTGGTTTAACTCTTCCCTCATGAAATAATCTCAGCTGTGTTAAGTTGTAGAACCTTTATGGCCCTGTACTGTAACTCAGGCCCTTGAATTCAAAAGGTGCATGAAAGAAGGAGATTGAACATTTAACCCAGCAGCATAATTAGTACCAAAGTGTGTAGTATTATTGTCTGTGTTGGTAGTATTGTAGTATTAGTGTTTGATTAGTAATTGTCCCAGTTTCAGCCAAGACAGTGTTAAAAGAACACTGATGTTTGGTTGTTGCTGAGTTGGGGGAGATCACCCAAGATTGGACTGGGCTGCTTGGCAGGGAAAAGCCACAACCATGATGGCACAGACAGCAGGCCTGAATTAGGTATGGTGTTATTTCATTCCCAGTGACACTGTGCAGGCAGCTGTAAAGCACTGGATACAGTTACACTGAGCTACTCTCTGTTGTAAGAAATTTACTCTGAAGGACTCTACAGTACTTTTGTTAAAGACATTGAATTAACACATGGTTATAGAACTCCAAGACTATACTTTCTATCAGTTTACCTTATTGTTGACAACTCTAAAACCTATTTGCTTTGATAAGATACATCACAAAGGAATGTTGGGCAAATGAACACTGTCCAGTCTCCAGCCATTTAATTATACTCTACTTTCTTCTGCACCTCATGGTGATAGACTATCATCTGTTAGATAAAAATAGAGAAAACTGAGAGAGATTTTTTATTTATCTGACAAAGATGCATTTCTCCAATAGCATCACTTTAATTCTGGAAGCATATTATTTTTCAGCCAGAAAGAATGACAGCATCTTTTTCCTAGTTTCATTCATCATTCTGATGCTTTTCATGGCTTTGGCATCTGTCTTGTGAAAGACAAGTATATGTCTAATAGGAGAACAAAAGTGCAGCTTTATTGTTCAATTAACTCCCACAAGAGTAAGAAAGACTTAAATGTGATGTTTTAAGCACATTCATTTTGAGTATAGAGTGAAGTGAAGGAGTGGGTTCTCTGTTAAGACTTTGAAACCTCTGAAGGTTTATATTAGTAAGTATATGTCATTTTTCATCATGGTAACAGAAAAATCACACCAGTTCAGATATTGGAAGACAGGATCCATAAGTATTTGGTACTCTCAGTTCTGTCACAAGAGTGGAGAGCAGAAAAGCCTGTAGGAAAAAGACAAAAAATAAATACGTAAGACTCCTGCATTGTAAAAGGAAACAGGGATCCATGCTGCACTCTCTGAGGCTGAGGCTAGCTGATGTCTGCTGTTAATAAGTCCGGAATTTGTGAATAGATAAACAAAAAAGAATACCTGAGCTACTCAATTTCTACCTATTATAGTGCCACTGGCAGTATCTTCTCTTAAGTGTACAGAAGATCTGGACATCAGGATTGAACCTGGAAGAAAACTCACTAAACTCAACCTATGTGCCATGGGTTTGGAAAAAATCAAGCTACAGCTTGGAAGCTTTTCTGGCATTTAAAGCAAAATAAAAGTACTCAAAGTTCATATGAGTTGGCTGTAGTAGCAGCATGCTCTTTGCAAAAGGAAATAAAGAGAATCAACAATCCAAAAACATTTCTGTACATGTTTCTGTTTCAGCTCATCAACATGCAATGCTTTTATGTTGCCAATATAATAAAAGACTATAATAAAAGTGTTGCATGTTGTAGTCATCTCTTTTGTCATTCAAGGACATTTTTGACCTATTGCTGAAGCTGAAGAATGAATTTCTTAAACATGTTTAAGTCATGTAAACATTCAAGCTGTGATATCCAAAGATAGCTGTCTTTCCAGCTTTCTGTGACATCTGCTTACCCTCTAATAAATAAATAAATAAAATCTCTCTCCTCTTGTCACAATAGCTGTGACTCCATATTGGAGATGGGACTTTGCTCCTGACACTGTCAGGAAAGAAACATACAAAAGTCTTCATTTTGATCCAGACTGCATTTCTATTTTCAGGTTTAGCTTGTGTTCTTACCATTTATCCTTGTCATTCACAAACCACCTAAGCCATAAAAATTAGACCAATATTTAACATAAAGGGAAACCTTTCTTTCCCACTGTATGAGAGTTAAGATTGGAATGCAGGCATAGGAGCCCTTTCCTGACTGAGGCCACAGCTGACATACACTTACTTTTTTCAAATGTGATCAATGCTTTTGCAAGATTGCCTGATCTTGAAGCAAGAACAAGGAAACAAGCTTAGAAGAAGTAATAGGGAAACAAGATAGGAAAGAAAAGTAGTTATTTTGAATCACTTTAAAGTATGCTAGAGTGAAGATTTAAAGCAAATTTTGAAGCTGTTAATAGAAAATAATGACCAAATCACAACTTCAACACAAAAGAAATGGTTTGAACAAGGTGCTTAGTGAACCAGTCAGTTCCCAATCTTCTGTGTTCAGCTGGACACTTATGATGGCTAGAACAAATTTCAGTTCTTATCTTCTTTTATTTAACTTTTCACTGACTCTGTCCATTTAATGAGCTGTTTTAACAGCAACGAAAATAGATGCATGAATCGTATACATAGTATTCCAAATTAAAGTGAAACTATGAGGGTCACTTAAATGTTCTATCAGTATTTGACACTAAAGAAGAAATTTAGAACAGGATTCTCTTGACTATCATGCAAATTTCCCAGTGGAGTCAAGAAAGAAGACATACATAAGATATATATACTAAAAAATGAGATGAGAGAAGTATCTTCACCTAAAGATCTGCTTGGATAGGCAGGCAATGACATGCGTAATACAAGATAGCGGTTCTAGCACCAGGCATCCAGAAATCATGTCAGTTGTCTCAAACATCAAGTCATAACATTAAAAGTATTAAAAATATATCTTTTCAGACTAATAATGCTGGGTTCAAAGTCATTCTTGGTTTTGAGTCTTCAAAATTCATATTTGAGCAACTCTTCTGTGACTCTGAAACTTGCCTTGTTTTTATTTCACAACAATTCATTTGTTGAAGGTCATAAAGTACAAGTTTGTGATATAAATGTTGTTTTGCAGATCTCAAGAGAATTGCAGATCACAAGGGTGATGACCCAGAGTGAAAATATAGAGTAAGCTTGCTCTATACCTCATTTATGAATAGATGTCATACAGTATTGTTACTAACTTCATTTTTTTCCATGCTTGTCCAGTTTAAAGAGCAAAGGCACTATAAAAAAAATCATCTTACACTTGAGTCCAGATCACAATAAAATATTCTATACTTTGACTGAAATACAAAATTCAGCCGCTTTTACCGTAATTTCTCTGAGGAGTTGAGTAGTCACTATTCCTGTAGATCTTTTTCACTTTGATGTCTTCGTGCATGCAAGAGTTTAGATTATGATTATATGATAAGAACATGGTAGATAGAAACAAACTAATTCTTATATATCCATATAGCAAACTTATGAAGAATGCAAGCCCTACTGCTATGTCAACTATGGACCTCCTGGACTACATACCAGCATAGTTCTTTTCTTAAGAAGAAAAATATTTTTGTAAATAACTGTTATTCTCACCAAGATACACAATTCTTTAACTGGAAAATCTTCCACAAGAAAACAGTTATAATGTTTGAAAAAGTCGTGGTAAATTTTATTCACTCTTTGAGATTTCTCAGGCCCTGGAAAGAGAGAAAGATTTTTACGTAAATCCATAGTTTGAGCTACTGTTGTCATGTTTTGACCTTGAGGACTAATCGGTGGGAAATTGTAGTATCTGATATGGGAATACCTGAACATAAATTGGCTGTAATCTGTTTTATCTCTTTTGCAAATGTCATTTTCATAATCTGAAAATATTCAGGTTGTCCTAAAATAAAAATAAATTCTAAACATTTTGTATTATTTTTAATTTAAAGGTTGGATAGTAGAAAATCACTTTTAAAGCATAAATTTTCTAATTTATTTCATCTGTATTTGCCTAAGAAACTTGGCCCTATGCATGTCAAGCTGTCACTGACATCACAAAGACCCAATCAGGATACAAGATATTTGATTATTACTCTTAAAGTTGATTGACCAAAATACATTAAATTTCATTTTAGGGCTGAATTTCAGAGATAATGAAAAAATAGGATATTCTTGTTCTAAATGAGAGAGTAACATAACGTGAAAAATCATTTTTTTCCCATTCTGTAATTAGACAAAGGAGGATTAGACTAGAAGATGTCACTTCCTGGTATTTCATCCTGTGCCTTTCCCAGAAATGTCCTTGTTATTATACAAGGAGTAATCTTTCTGTTTCAGGAGGTTGCTGAAGCTCTGAATCGGTAGAAACTGACACTGTAATGTTATAATTTTTTTATTATTATTTTACTGGGTTTTAGCTGCTAAAGTACCAAAAATCTAAGAGACATTTCTTGGCAAAGTGCATTAAAAAAGGTGGAAAAAATCATCTTGAAAGTCTCAATCATAAGATCATAGTTGTTTGTGTAGCAACATATATTTATGAAAGTTCAGAAAAGACTTCACTCTTTTGTGCTTGACAACAGTATTATAATTTTCCTTTTTATTATTTAACCTTTTTAGAACAGACATTGAATTATATTACTGTCTAGATTTTCCAACATTACTTCTGGGGAATCATAGTAATAACTAATAGACTATAAAAGTGATCCTTCCAATTCAAGTAATCATAATAGTTTCTGAGAGCAAAAGAAATTGACAAGATACACATTTTTGCAATGACCCAAGTAAATTTCCAGTGACTACATAACAAAGACACTGTGAATATTAATGATATTAATATTAATAAATATTAATTCTTGCTAAGAGGTAGTAATGTGATCAGCAATGTGCCATTTTTAGTTCACACTCTAGTTTTAAAAGTGCTTCTGAGTAATTAACGATGCTGAACTGACAGGTTCTGGTGGAGGTAGAGAAAAATATTTCAAAGTTTCTTTCTTTTTTAATATTTTTGCTTGCGCTCTGTCTAAAGTTACTTTCTTTACTACTTCTCTTTTATTGCTTTTACTTTTAACATTTTGGCTTCAGAAAGAAAGTGAATTATAAGCTCAGTTGGCTAAAATCATGGTAGTCATTACATCAGATACATTTAACAGCAGGAAACAAATAGCATTTCATTATAATTAGAATTTGTCAATATTACAAATACAAACGGTGCAGAATTTGATTAAAGTGCTGCTGTGTCTTGACCTCATTGCAAGGTGACTCTAATTTGCAGTGTACACTGTTGGCTTTCTGTTATCTTTTTACTTTTATAACTTTCTTCAGTCCATTAATGATAATGAGATCCAATTCTTTCATTTTATTTTGGTGAGGAGGTTGGAGGTGAACACCATGGAGAGATGCTGAATTATTATTACATGATGAAAAGAATCATCAAGAACATAGTACAGTAAGTTTCATATGAGGCATCCTATTTTAATATATGTGGATATCTGCATCCAAATAAAAGTCTAGTTTAATATTAATTTTGTCTCTTATTGTCAATGTTTCTTATCTTGTATAATCTACATTCTAGTGCTTGCACTAAACTGTTTATCTCCTACAACCCAGCAGTAATTTTAGTAATGTCATTTACCAGATAATTTTATACATTTTGGATTAGTTTTTCATGCTCTATACATGCTTCCCTTTCATGTAAATCTTGCTTCATTTGCTTTTGAAAATGACAGAACAACAGATTTTACAGAAACAGGGAACTGTTTTGTGTCTTAAACAACAGAAAAATATTCTATGCTGTCTACACACAAACAAACAAACAAACAAACAAACAAACAAACAAACAAATAGACTATTAAAAACGTTGAAAGTGGTGTTTTGATTTTTTCCTAGATCACTTTAGAACAGGGCCAGTTTCTATGTACTGTGCATATTCATGAAAGTGGGAAGTATTTAAAGTAAGCTGAGTAGCTCAATAATTTTGGTGCCTGTGGTCACAAACCTTGATATCATGTTCTAGTGCATCAGTTTATGCACTGAATTGAACAAAAATTTCAAGTGTGTAAAACGAAGTTTGTCAGTGATCATTTCATCTCATACTTTTTTTAAGAAACAGAAGACAGATCCATTTCCTACACATAAAATCAGCATTTAACATGTATGTGTGTTTGCAACTTCCTCTATGAATGTATGAATGAATAAAAGGCAACAGTGAAGAGCAAATCAGTTTTGTATCCTCACAAATTTTCACTTGGGATGAAAGCAGTCCACAGTCTTCTCTTTCTGGAGATTTCAAACTGGCTTTCACACATTTGTAACTGGAAAAATCTGTATTTCAAAATAAAAAGGGAGAAGAGTAACACTGGGATGAGTTATGAAATTGAACATATACATATATGTTCTATATATATGTGTTCTATATGGAAAAAGAGAGTGGTCTTATAAATAGTTGAAACTTATAAAAGAAAAATCATATATTGGATTTCTTCTCCACTAACAGCAAACTAAAAATAAAAATGGAAGACAAATTAGGAAGTTATGAGTGGTTTATATAACTATATTGTGGTCAATGCTGCAGAAGTTATGGAGTAATTGTATTACTTGCACTCAGTACGTACTACACTGATAATTTGATACAATAAAATGAAGGTGAAAGGGATGTTGTGTTATAAAATATGCATTTCAGAAGCAAGGACAGTTTTAGAACTAAATAATAAGCCTCAGGTAAAGAGGTTGTAATTTTTATCTTTTTTATTTTTTTGCTAAATATTTAGCTACCTCTCCTCCCTCTCTCCCCCCTCCCCACCACACACACACACAAAAAAAAGGGTGTAATTCAAGCAAGCCTATTATTGTAATAAGAATTCTGTCCACACAATAAAGAGAGTCTTGAAGCTGCTTTTGTGATCCTAGGAAACTCAATTGACTTCTGTGGATGAAATCCTGGACTCAGTGAGTGAGGTCAAACTGCTGTTGAGTTCAGGATTTCTTTTGCAGTGTCCAAATTCTGCATCTGCATGCTGGAGATAAAATTAATTCTCCACATCAAAGGGATGGTAAGAGGCTTAATTCATTAATTGTTCTAAATTGCTTTGAGGTCTTCAAATGAATGCAGTAGAGTTGTTATTAATTTATTCAATTCGTGAAAGCCAACAGTAACTGTTCACACCAGGTGTAGCATGCTGTTGCAAAAATTAACATTCCTAATTATCTATTAAATTCATAGGTTTTTTCCCCTCTGAGGTTTAGCTGCCTTTGCTCAAGGCCATACCTGATCTGGTGCAACTGTGTGAACCATGGTCGAAAAACTGCAAAAAGAGCTCAGGGAGAAAGGACCATGAGAAATATTTTTGGCAACTTACTCCTCTGCATAAGAGGATGCTTAGCTTTGTCTCTGCCAGAACTATGTGGGAGTTCTGCCTGTGGTCAACCATGTCTTACAGGTTCTGACCTGTGGACCAGACTTTCCAACTTGACCTTGGACATGCCCTGTGGCTATGGGCTAAACTTGTGATCATGATTGTCAGCTGAACCTGATCATTGCATGTGCTCTTTATTCATGGGTATCATGAGACTATGTCTGCACCTCCTGTTTTGCTGTCACTCAGCTCCTGGCTTGCTTTCCCTTTCAGAGTAGCTAGCTTCTGCTTATTCCTAACTTTACCTTCAAGAGAACTGTAGCATACACATAGACTGTTCATCCTTACCTCTGAAAATAATCATAATATGATAAAATAATACCATGTTTGGTATTTCAGATAAAATAATCACACATTCATCTTGTAATCCACATAAGCAGGTGATACTTTTCTTTCTCATAATAACAAAGTATATGACTTTGCATATGAAGCTGATCTCCCACTTCCTCCTGTGAGTTTCACTGGAACAACAGAAGACAAAGACATCAAAGTTTTTCATTAAAGATTTATCAAACAGCAGCTCATGTTTGTGCTTCTTTTCAAGTGCCTGAATGTACCACAGTCCAAAGAAGGGATGTCTTGAGAAGCATTTTCTATTGGCAATACCAACAAGATAATGTTAATTGTTACTTATTTCTTTCATCAGTGATAGGAGTCTTACTAGATCAAAACCACATTTGCAGATTACACTGATGAAATTGAATTTCTGTTTATTCTTTGAGGAGATGAATAAAATTATAAGCTACAGCCAGTATTTATGTTTCCCACCTCTTAACAAGAACACAGCTAACCATGACATACCTTGATCAAAGTGACAATATGTTATTCCTGGTATATTTTTTCTAGCAAGATTATACCATGGTTTAGTTCACTTTACAGATATCAAGGTTTTTTTTTCCTATCACAATCCTCATCAGTTAAACTGTATGAGGAACATTGCCCTTCAAGTGTTAAGTATTTATACTGTCCTCTTATTCCAACACTGCCCTGAAGACACAGAAGCAGCTGTCAGCATCCATAAGCTTACTGTAGAAAGTAGCAGAGAATCTTCTTAGTATGCTGATTAACTTGCTACAAACGTGTAGTGTCTTAACGGCATAATTTAAAGGGCTCCATGTGAATGCAAAGCACCTGGAATTTGTAGCTCACTTGATAAATGATCATAAGCACAAGAAATTATATGTCATTAAATGCTTCAAGATGTTCTTTAACTGAGAAATTACAGTACAGTGATTATTTAAACAGAAAGTATGAGTAAATTCTATTTTTTATTCGTCTTTAATTGTCAAATAGTTTCACAGGTTTTGACAGTAATCTCTGCAGATGACACTTGCCAGAATGTCAACATACACAAGAATTTACAGCTGATAAATTTGCATTTTAATATCACATATATAATGAGTTCAGAATACTTTAGGTGTGTGTACCAGTCTTTACCCTTCTGACTACACCAACCATTATCCTTATAGGCATTGAGCACCAACCTTGAGCTCAAACATTTCTACCTTGTTTTTTGCTTTTTCTCTCAGACTTTTCTAGAAGATGATGCTTTGAAGAAGCAGTCCTTGTGTTGTCTTATACATTTGTGAGCAGCCAGATGTATGTGACAAGAACTCTTTTCTTGAGGCATGCAAGCAGAAAAGATTTCTTTCTTGTGTTTCTGCCAAAATGTTTTTTTGTTGTTTTTTTGTTTTTTAGTGAGGCTTTTATTTTACATATTGATATTTATTTTACATATTGATTTTTTTTTCTGTATATTTAGGTGCACCACTTCTCTGAATATTACAATAAATTGTAAAGAATTGGGAATATTTTGGAGAGGAACTTTTTTTATTATCAGCTGAAGCAGCTGCAATGCCTGAAATGCTGACATGGAGCAATTCTTTGCAGCCATTCTGACTGGCAATGATAAGCTGATAAAGTGATTATTTTGTTGCTTCAACTGCATGTATCTAAGTCATGCTCTAACACCAATCCTCCAGTAGCTGGCTGTGCCAACTTCAAGGGCTGCCCTCTGCTAGTCTGTTGGTCAGGCCTATTAACTTTTAACACTGAAACTGTCATCTTATGGCTGACACAGTGGAGACAATTCCAATACTATTACAACAGCTGCGCATTTTCCCATTAATTTTGGGGTGGAGGGGAAGGGCATTTAAGCTAGTTAGATAGTAAGTTAATTAGTTAGTACTTTGTACAATTTGTAAAACTCTAATTTTCATGCTACATATTCATTTTTTGTTGATGATTTCTCTGCAGACATTTCACACAGAGCCACTGGGTGGATGATAAGGGCTTTTCTGAGTTGAACGAATAATGAAGTATTCTGGCAAAAAATCAACTACTTTATAATCCATTAGGAAAGACAGAAAAAATGTAACTGTCAGCTTCATATGCTGCACAATATATTTCATGAAAGTTTGCAGTTATTATTTCTCATTCAGAAATTTGAAAATGGAGGAAGTACAGAGGGCACCCTTCCCACTCCTTAGTTATTTGTAATATAATTCAGTGAAATTATTTAAATGGCACATCATGTAGGAAAAAGAGTTGTTCCAATTAAGTAATTGTCAGTGTCATGAAGTTATATCCACAGACAATTGTTTTCATTAGATGAATTTCCAGAATAATACCTGATAGAATTATCCAAAGTATTCAGATGTTCTGTAATAAAGCTGAGTATATGAAAGATTTATTATAAATAGGTCTGTGGGAGAACTGTAAGCTCCACAGAGGAATGAATGCACCATGATAGATAAATTCTCATCATTATGTTTCTCAGTCCATGTAAGAATGAGGTCAAATTCTTTCAATCTGCATAGCAGTAAATTTCATCTTCATAAATAACATATAAAGCTCAGCAAAGAAACTGTTATTATTAACTATTATTATGCTAATAAAGAGGACTGATGCTTTTATAAAAGAATTATGTTGTTATATTGGTTTATAGCACAGCTATAAGTGAAATACTTTTACCACATTTACTCTCATGGGAGGGGTGATTTCCCAAAATGCATCAAGTAATTATGCTGAAGTCAGAGCTGAATGCTGTCGAAGCAACTACATCTTAGCAAACAGTTGTCTTTCTGTGCATTCAGGGAGAGAATTTAACCCTCTCTACTAGGTTTTGTGGTTTCCAACTTGGGAATCTGCGGTAGGTCTCAAGCTGGGAGTGTATATGTAATATTCTTTCAAAGGATAAGCTTATGTAATAGATTTAATATAAAATAAATATGAGCCTAGTGCTCATTTAAATCATTGAACCAAAAGAATTTTTTTGGGGAAGTATAACCACTAAAAGCTACAAGTAAATATTAGACTGAGTTAATCACACAAATGTATATAAGGAACTGATAACCAATCATGAAGAAAGACATATGGCTATGCAATGAATTGAGTAATAAAAGTTACATAAGTAAAACAAATATCTATCAGGGTGTATGCTCTTCTTTTTGCCTAGATACTTTCATAATTTACCTTGTACATCATTGACAGGATGTATACTCCCTGTACTTTGGAAATAGGTCATTTTATTGGAAATGATATATATGAGTTATAGAAATACTTTAGAGTTTCATATAGTTTAAATCTGTCACAGCACATTTCTATAACAGGATGTATTTTTATATGAACTGGAAATTTTATTATTAATTGAGTGATGGATACCCAAAAACTAATATAATAATCTACAGCTCTTTCCAGTATCGGACAAAAAAAAGCTGAAGTAAAATGAAAGATATAGCTGGTACATACTGTTAATGAAGAAGTAAAATTTTGAAGACTTACAGTGCCAGAGTTTTTTTTCTTTTTTTAACTAATAATTTTGCAATATATTTTTATAAATAACTTTCATGCCATTATAAGAATGTCCATGGAGAATATAAAATAACCCTATTTATATTCTCTAAACTGTTCTCCAGGGACTGTACTGTGAAAATGCTTTTCATATTAGCCTTTGCAAAATTCACATACCGTATTAAAATATTTTATTGGCTATTATACTACTGGAAAAATCTTTAATCCATTTTTATCCCATTGTAAATTCTGCTTCTAAATGTTTATCTAGTATTACATCCACCTGATAAAATTGACTTAATTGATTTCATTGAACATTCTGAGGAATTTCTAGAATTTCATAAACACTTGAAAATTTGTAGCATAAACAGTTCAATTATTATTTTGCCTAATTTTGAATCTAGAATATGTAAAAATATTTTCAGTTTTCCTCCCCTAAAATACGATCTTATTTTTTTTGCTGTGGAACACTGCAGATCACCAAGGTGCCCTGCCTGTCATGAGTACTGTTAGTGGAAATGTCAAGCACAACATTTGGATTTTAGATTTGCTTTTTAAGGTCTGGAACTTCATGAAAACGTTCCTTCATCACCGGTCAATGAGCACACAATTCAGTGGAAATATGTATCAGCAATGGCTATTATTTTCTGTGCTGGTAGGATCTTGAAATGAGAATCTTCCTCAGCCAGAGAAGACAGTTCTCTGTTCTGGCAATAATTTTATCTAAACAGTGGTAGAACCAAGCTAACAGGGACAGTGGCTGTCTTTCCATCTGCCTGCAGCACCATAAGGACAGTGGATATTAAATATGCAAACTTTTCCAAAAGGTCCATATTTACTAATAAGAAAGTTCTTTGTTAGAATGGAAAACAGTAATCACTAACTCCAAAGGTAGTACTTCAATATATATATATATATGTATATATATGTATGTATATATACATTTTCTGACTTCTAGAACACAATGGGACTTTGTTGGTAAAATGTCTGGCCCAGTCAACAGATACATTAATCTTTTAAAGGATCAACAGTGAAGATTATCTGTAATTTTCTTGGTTTAGTTACAGAAGAAAGCATGGATTTAACTATCACAGAAAGAGGCATAGAAGAGGAGGTGGTATTATGCAGATATTAGCCTGACATCCATGTCAAACTAGTACTTAAGCTCAGCAGCAGGTCAGATGAGGTACATTCAGGTATAATGAGAGGATCTGTGTGGTTTGCATGCTATAGCATGATAACATGGGCCTAACTATTTTAAGAGAGATTATGATAGCAAAAAAAAAAAAAAAAAAAAAAAAAAAAGGAATAAAAGAATACAATTTAGAAGTACTAAAACTAGAATACATTGAGATTATTTGGCTATAGCTATTTTAACACGTAATATGAACTTCATTTCTGCCCACTTACTGTTTCTTATCAATGAAACAGCAAGTAAGTGGCTGAAACCAGACATATATATATTTATGTAGAAAAAATATTTAATAGAGGACAAGGAAAGAAAAGTAGTGAAGTTCAAGTAACAGCAATCATAGCACCTTAGCTATAGTTTGTGAAGGAAAAATTTTTATGTCCCCCATTCTCTGGAAAAGTCTGGAATATGTTAAGACTTGTAATTGTAAATTCTTGTTTCAGCAGCAATGGAGCAGACCAGTGAGGTTACTGGATCTGTAAGTAGAATTTTATTCACTGCATGAGTTCAATCAAATTTAGGTTATGTGTTTCTTTTTCAGTGGGGATTTGATAGTTTGGCAGTGCATCCTACCAGACAATACTGATGTCCTTCCCTGAGATTCTCTTAATTTGTAGTGAATACATTTGAAAGTTGCAAGAAAGCCAATTTCTCCCACGACTGATAACATCATTGACAGAATGATGCAGAGAGTGCAGAATCATCTCTCTTCAGCCTTACATCATCACTTTAATGTAACAGTGCTCTGTCCATTCAAAGAAACTCTTCATTGGAAGAATCTGAAAAGAAAGTGACTACTGATGTGGAAAAAAATCAGCTGCAGGAAAGGAAGGGATCACTGCAGAACAGATGACTTGATAGATCTGCCTGTTGTAGAAGAAGTGCGTTGGCAATATCTTTTTTTCTGATAAAAAGAGTTGAAATATGGAAAGATGAATAGTCAGAATGATTGTTAGGTAGAAGGCAAAATGAAACTCTGCAAACTTGAAGATGAAAAAAGACAGTGTAGGAAAGACAGAAATGTGGTAATGCTTTTGGTAACCATGGTGAAGACCTCCAAGTTATAGAAGAGGAAAAGACAGAAGAAATCGCGAGGGGGAATAAATGGTCTTTTGGAAGAAAAGGTGATGAGAATATTGCTGTAATCACAGGTGTGATACTTGTTCTCCATGCTTCATCTCAGCTGTGAGTTGCTGGAATGCTAGGTTGGAGGGAACCTCCTGTAGGAAAGGAAAAGGAGAAGTCAATTTTGTTCACTGAGAAAAAGAAATATACAGGATTTGAGGTGTGCAGCAAGGAATGAATAGAAGGATCTACCCTGGAGAAATAGCAAATAGCCTGCTAGCCCTCAGAAATAACAGAAACAGAAAATTAATGAAGACCAAGCTGAAATATAGTGAATTTATTACAACATGGAGAATGACTAAGATGACTAAAGCCATACCTGGAAGCAAAGACACGATGAGCAGGGTAACTATAAACCCTTCCATACTTCCATACTGATCTCAGCTTTCTCTACCTAAAAAGTTAATTCATCTTCTGTAATAAAAGCAGAATTTTCTGAGTTTAACCTTTCTAGTCTTCATTGGGTTTACTGTAAGGTATCTGCCTCAAAATTCTGTGACTCGGTTCAGTGCATTTATGAAACACTCTAAGTTTATGTGAGTAGACCAAATTTCTTTGGCACTAGGGAAGACTAGGGAATAGAAAAAGTGTGTTTTTTGAGGAAATGTTATGGACAATCCTGGATTTACATTATTTTAACCCAACCTCATCTTGTTATTATGCTTCACATGAACATATTTTCCTTACATTTGGCTCTATCAACTATAGTTGCCTAAGACAAAGCTATTAATCTTGAATGTAGGTGTCTCTGGAAGTAATGCCTCCTATTTATTTCTGTGGAAACTAAAACAGGTGCAAAGAACACAATAACACTATTTGCTAGATAAAATTCTCAGCTACAAATACGTTTTCACTGGCAATGAACAAGAATCAGAGTCTGTGTGTCACTCTTGTAAACATCTGCATCAGTGAGGTGACACACTACTTCTGTTGCCACTGCTGAAACTCACCACCCACCACTTCACTGTACTCACATCCATTGTTTGGTGTTCATAAATGTTCAGCAAGCATCAATGAATGCCAATGGACACCATTTTTTTCTGCATGGAGAAATTCTATGGATTGTCATTATGAATTTTCTGTTTCTGCTATCTCTGAGCACTCTGTTTTGACTTCCATGTCAGATGCCATTTGCCAGACTGAACCGTTGCTGCCATCTGTCACACAGCAACAAAATGTAACACAATATTCACGGAAAAGTTCAACCTCTGATGCCATACCAACAACATCCACCTCTGATGTCATGGGCTGACATCATAAAATAGGAAGCATTACTTTTAGAGCAGCCCTTGTACACTGATCCCCTGGCTCATTTGTCTGCACTATCCATTACTGATATAGCAGTAGGTAACTATATATCACACTACCGTCTCAGCTTATTGCTTTTCCTTGGTCTCAGGCTTGTTGCAACACTTCAAATAACTCTGTACGTGGCACTTTGCTTTTAAAAAATGATGGTTATTACAAGTCAGAAACATTTATCCTAACATGTTTCCTATGTTCACATATTTGTTATAAATAACGCAGCACAGGGTAAAATAATGTTTATCTAACTATGGATTTATGAGCAAAAATCCTTACAGCATTAATGGAAAGGATGTGCATAAATTCCCTTGTGCACTGATGGCGTTATATTTCCAAGAATGTATGTGCACTGCATGTCGTTTGGTGCTTTGCTTGGCTAGAATCCTCCCAGCCATTTCGTCAATCCTCTGAAATCCAAGCTATTAAGGTACTATCACAAGCACAGGAAGACATTTCTGGAAAACTTTCTCATGGTTACCGTTGCTAGGTAAATCACTCCCTTGACACTCATGTATTTAGATATGCTTCTCACTTTCTTTGTCTCAGAATTGAAACAGTGACATGACTTTGGGGCAGGGGTAAGGAGAGATGCATGCAAGCCAAAGCAACTGCTAACCTGTAGGAATGAAAGATATACTGTTAGGATTTATAGATGAATACACTGGGGAGACTAGGAAAAAAGAAAGATAAAGTAGTATTTGAAAAATTCTTGGATGGGAAATGAGAGAAGAACACCTCTTTTTTATAAGGAGAATAATGGATTGAGCTGATTAATTCCAACAGTCTTCCAGAAATTCTTGTCAAAGCCCTGAAATTAAACAGGCTTTCAATAGCAGGTTGATTCTAACACTGACTTTCTCTACAGGAGTAAAATCCACCCTTTTGTGAGTATTTGATGTACCTTTAACAATACTGGTGACATTTTTAATGGAAATATTACCATTCTGTGAAAGCAAGATTTATCTTACAATTTTTATGCATGTCCCTTAGCCTACCCACTTCAGAAAGTATATATGGGAACCTTGCTTTTCTCTTAATAACATGACTGTTATGTAAAGAGTAGTGAAAAACATTTTCTGAAACTAATATGCAGATAAAGTTCTAGACCAACTAATAATTTAAATAAGTTTTTAATGAAGATGTTACAAGGCAGTTCATGTGATGTACATCTTCTTTCAAAGTCTTTCTAATTTTTACTCTGAACCATTCACTCAGCTTCTTCTCTTCCTATAACCAAGAATATTAATTTCAGAAGCAAGAGATAATGTTGAGATACTTGGGGTGTTTCATTTGCTCAGAATTAGATTTGCAGACTAAAAAATATTATTACTAAATAAGATTCTGTATGTCACTTATTACTTGCTTATTAAGCATTCGATTACTCTCTAGCTAATATTCTATTTACTGATGTTTAAATTTTACTTGCAGCTGCAATTGTGTGACTAGTAATAATATAACTGAGTGGTTTCTTCATGCGCATTTGCACACATACATGCATGCTTTTTACACCCAGGTGTATGAATTAAAAATACTAATTGAGAGAAAGGACTATATTAAGGTATTTCTCTTCATAATTACTGATTTCTTAGTGCCTACATTTGTCTTCACTATCTGTCCTTCCATGTCATTAAATTCAGCAAATTTTCAATATGGTTATCTGGATCTTTACTTCTACTCTGTGAGGTTTAATTTATCTGAAAGAAATTAGACCTCAATTTGGAGATATTATTTTTTTAGCCTTACAAATTAAAGATAATATAATATTTGCAATACAACTCTCTTTAGTTAGGGTTTTTATACACTACCAATAGAGAAGCTTAATTTAAACTGCAAGGAAATAAATTCAACTGAAAAAAAGCCCATTAGTTTCAAAGTAGTCTGAAAAGTGCTACATACTAATTTATAATACATAAAATATTTATCAAGATTTAAAAATGACTAGAAAAGAAGGAGAATGTTCTGTAGAATTAACCCATGAGCATTTCCTGCAACATACGTTATCATATTACAAAAAAGGTTTTTGAATACAAATGGGCAAGCTAAAAAAATATTAAATATTTTCCTTAAAATACCACCCAAAGGCTGAAAATATTTCTAGGATCATCCACAAAATAATCAGAAAAAATTATGAGATCTCTTTCCTCTCCTCATCTGCTAATGGGGCTAGAAACAAGACCGTGGTAATTTTAAAAGTGTTTAGGGACGGAACAGCGCTGGAAAGCTTCCCTGGGCAAGGGAAGGTAGGCCTTACAGTGAAGCAGCAGTACCTGGCAATAGGCTACAGTGATATGGCTATCAGGAAGAAGTCAGTGATTGTTCACCATGAGCACCAGAGCAACCAGAGCTATCAGTATGCCTGAGGCCATCAGGAGTCAGTTGTAAGCTCCACTAGTTAGCCTGCTTGGATGTACACTCTTAATGAATAAGTAAAGCATGTAAGGTCCAGATATATTCTTCACTGACCAATGTAAATTGTGACTTCAGGTTATTTGAGAACCTTGTATTACTCAAGGGTGTGACAAGTGTAAATCAATAAATGCTAACGCTTGCTCCAACAAGGAATAAAAAGACCTCTTCACTTTTGGCAAACATGATTCACAGAGATGTCTTCAGAATTCGAAAAATATGTTTTACTATTTATATAGAAGTTTTAAAACTTTGAGAATAGTCCTTAATTTAGAAGACAAGATCCCAGAATTTTACGTTTATTTGCTGAGTAATTCCAATTTTCCTAATAGCAGCAGAATAGAGAAAGAAATACAGTTGTATTATGCAAGTTGTCTACTTAGTATTTGTGGCTATTTAAGAGACCTCATTATGAGCACAAGAAATATATTTACTCTGCAGCAAGCACAGTTCAGTTTACAAAATAGGATGTACAATAGGAAACAGAATAGAACAGAAAATATAGCCATGTCTGTAAAGACAGTGAGTTCTCCATTATTCAAGATCATCAGGAGGAGGTCAGATAACAGTATATGTCAGGATGGCACATATACGTAGGCACAATTGACTCTGCTGTAGGGTAAGTAAATGATCTACAGTAACTCATTTACAGTGATTCAACAATGAGTCATCTCTCAGGAGACAACAGATCAGAGACAAAATGAAAAGCTAAATCTGGGTTAATTTGAATGACATCTACCAAGTGACAGGAAGTAATAGCTCCTGACTTGTAAAAGGTATTGTGGTATTAATCCTTTGTAATGATTTTTAATTCATACAGCACCTTTCTTCTTGGTATCTCTGCACTTTCTCGTAAGTTTGACCTGTGGCTATCCTGGCTCAAGGATAGCAGAAGTAACCATGTAAAAATGAAACTGTGATACTTCACATCTTTTTTTTTTTTTTTTTTAATTGCAATTTTAGAATCTTCCAACATGGAATGAAATAAATAAACTCTACTTATAATGATATTTCGAATGAAGGAAATTATTTATTATTTAAATATCAAACTATTTGATATTGCTGTAGGAATCATAATCACTAGCTTTTTGCAGCTATGCTCAGACAATAAAAAGAAGCATTTTTCTTTATACTAAACCATACGTAATTTAAGATAAATGCAGAAAACATAAAGTAACAAAGACATTCATGAATGCTCTAAGAATGAACAATCATGAGACACTAGCTGTGTGCCTCTGTGGAATGTTTTTGTAGCAAAAGTGAGCTTTAAAAAGGGTTTTCACTATGGATGCCACATTGATTGTCCATTTATTTATGAGTTTACAAAAAAAATGCAGTAAACCTCAGAACAGAACGTCAATGAAAGCAAAGGTAATGCTTAAAAAAAAAAAAAAAAAAGTAAAATTGGTAGCAAAGATTCTGTATAATTTAGACAGAAGAAAGAGACAGTATCCCAGTAGTGTGCAGGAAATGATGGACAGAATATGCTGTGGGAAAAATCCAGCAAGTTTATTTGATATATTTAACAGTATCAGTCCTTATGATTTCTGCTTGAATATGATTATTTTCATTTTATATATAAGGGAAAAAGATTGGATAAGGAAGTTAGACATACTGAAATTACAGAAAACAAAATCAAAATTTTGAATTTTAAATACATTTTAAGGAAAGTAATAGCTCTTATTGGAAATATCATTCTTGGAGTACATGATTTCACTGCAATATTTTCATTGATTTTTTACTTGATTTTTGATCCAGTTCAGAAAAATTTTTCGTATGAGTTATGCATGGGATAATTTCTTTCAAATCTCTTCCTTTTTGAGATCTGTTCTACATATTTTTTCTTTCTTTATAGCTTTCAATTTGGTTACCTTGAGAAATTTCCTTCTATTTTTTAAGTTTCAGTCTTGACTGAATTCTAAACCAATATGAAACATGACTACAGGAAGAAATAATGGTTCTTATCTTACCAAATATCTCTGCCAATAGTCACGCGGAAAACGAAAAAAACAAAATTGTGCAACACTTTATTTTCCCAACTTTGCAAAATTCTTCAAATTCTTTTTATCCTTTCATCCCCATATTTGCCCAGTAAATACTCAAAAGCTGTATAATTGCCTAGCGAAAGGGATCACTATTGGTTTTAGTTTGCTTTGTGGATTTTAAGTGGTTTTGATTGGTTGGCTGATTTGTTTTGTTTTGATTTTCAGGGGAAACAGTAATTTACTGGGCAATGTATTAAAATCATGTTTCTTTCATAGTTTTCTTTCAAATTATTATCGAGTCAATTGATTGTCCCACTTATGTGGGATAAGCTATTATTGTATTCCAGCCTCAAAGAAACAAAGAGAAAAAATGAATGCAATTACACTTTTTTGTGTATCTTTTTGTGCTTATGCACATAAGCAGCTACTCCAATTCTCTTCTAAAGTCTTGTTTTTGTAAAATTGAATCTTGTTTAGGTTGAATGAAAGACCTGGGTTGACCTCTGTTGATTTTGTCATCAGACTGTGTGCATGAAGTAGAATCCAACATTTTTCTATATTGGCACATTTAACGCCCTGTCTAAGGGCTACAGTTACTTGAAGATGACTATAATTATTTTCACTGTCTTGTAGTTGGATCTGGAATTATGAATCTGTTTGTATAATCTTGGTTCCTAAAAAGGAGTGAAAGTAGCCTTTTTAGAAGGCATTTCAGAGGATTATTGTTGCTTGTTTTCATCCAGAGTTCTATTTGAGATGTTTACAAAGATATCTCTGGCTATTTTTTTTTCTTTAAATGCAGAAGTTGTGCTGTTGTTTTGTTTGTTTATTTTTTAATTTAACCACAAAGATTACCTGCATATTTTATCTGTATCCATAACCTTCATTAAATATTTTTTTTTTGTCATTATGTGTATCATACAATATCCAGGTATAAATGCTTACAACCTAGGTAAATTCCAAAGCATTATGTGGCTATTTTTTTTCTTGTAAATTCATCTAATATGTTAAGATGTTTTTATTATTTTTATTATTAGTCACCAGTCTTTTACTTTTCTATCTCAGTATTCTTCTTATGAAAAGTGTCTGAGTGCACTTGGAAATCTTGTAAACTTTTTAGTGTCATGTGGTGCTCTAAGTTAAAAACTGCCAATGAATGCTTGCCTACTGAATATTTAATAGGAATAATCATGGGAAAATGTTACCTTTTCACTAACTGTTTGGGTTTATAACTCTTTTTCTTGCTGTGTATAAAATGTACATTCCAGTTGACTCCTGAGATAGCTGAGGATTTCCTGAGGCAGAATATTAAAACAATGTATAATATGTCACATAACTACAATGAGTGTCTTTATCATTTATTGCTTTTTTAAATGCCAAGTTTAAGTAAACTGGATATTCTTTAAGGATTATTAAAAATTGCAAAACAGTGAAAAGATTTCAATATTGTACATCCTCATCTTCTAATCACTACTGTCTTGGATTAAAGACAGTGGGAGTTTTGAGTGACCAAGGGTTTCAGATTATGTAAACATAACACTGAAAAAAGAAGAATTTGTTCAATAACACAAACACCTGTGAAAACTCTGCCATTGAGTGCAAAACACTCTCAACTGACTGTCAGGCTTCTTTAAATATACATGAATTTGCAAAGACCAATGACTGTCCCTGATGTATGGACTCTCAGGCAGAAGTATGGCCACAGTCAACTCAGAATGTTTCCTTTAGCAATGATCTGGTCTTCTCTGGGGATGGGGAAGCTAAGCCACTACCTCACTGGGTAATCAAGGAGGAAGATCTACATATGTTTCCTAAAGCCTATAATTTTAAGTTAAATCTTGTTAATTGTAAACTAAATCTAAGTAAACTTCCTGATGTATTTTTGCCCTGTTGATTACTGACAGGTAATCTGAGTACAAACACTGCAGACCCAACCTGGAGAATCTGAATTAGTGCAAATGAATATTTCATATAAGAACCATAGGTTTAAAAGTTTCTAAAATCTGGCGATATAATTCTTCAACAATGTCTTTTTTTAGCAATCCATCAAAATTGCCACCCTCATTTTGCTGTGTATCTGAAGTTTTGATAAGAGGCAAGAGAGCAAAATTAATGCCTGACAAGTCAAGGTGATGTTAAATGTGGAAAACAGCAAATGAAGATAAAGATGTCACTATTCACTCTAGCCTTTTTCCATCCAGCAGCACAGATGGTTTGCAGTTTGCACAAGTCCTTTCTGAAAGGAAACTAAAACTATAGTAGGCTACTTGATCACTCCCATTGAAATACCAGGGTGATTCATAGCCTTGTATTTTCTTTGCCTAGGCAAAAAAACAAATAAACAAACAAACAAACAACAACCAGCACAGTCCAAATGCTGGCACAATTTGAGTTCTTCTACTGTATATCCTTGTCACAGCTGACAAGACTCAGTTTCTAGAACATGGCTAAAGTTTCGTCAGTTTTAGTAATGTTCATGCTGTTTTAGCTGCGTCCTCTGAAATGCTTTACAGTGCTGCAAATCAGTTCCATATACTGAACATGCTCATTTTTGTTAATCTACACTAATCATCCTTACTTAGCATTTAAAACATAATAGTTCAACCATGGTCGTAAAGGCACAGCATTGCTTCTGATTTAGTTATTGCTGCCTCATAAATTTTCTCTAAACTGTACTTTCCATACATATATTCTCTACAACAACCTTGTTACTGCCACAATATAATTTTTTATTTAAGTTGAAGTATATTTTAAAAATTACACTATTACATCTCATGCTACTGACTACACTTTTTTTCCTGCTGTACTCTTGAATGCCTACCTTAGTGTATGCCATGAGCAAGCACAGACCACTCTACTCAGTTTTGTTTGACTGGTGGAGATCCATTAAATATGCTCTCTGCGAAGTGCCAGTCTCAGGGTCTCCACTTCATGAGCAAAGACTGTTGTCTTACCAGGGTTTCTAAGTTCATTGATCAGTTTTCCTGACTGTATCCATATCTCAGGTATATTGAGCAGTCATGTGAGCTGTCTGCAGGGTAGGAACCTTACCTAAGGACATTTACCACTTGTTTGAAGTCAAATGCTCAGTATTTTTTTATTTTTTTAAGAACATTGTGCTTTAGGTCACTCTTCATTATTGTAATCTATTAATGTGTTAATTATTTAGATTATGATTATCTATGTTTTTTAATATCTGTTTTAATCACTTTTTCAGTAAGTGGGAAGTAAACAAAACTTTTATATTAAACACTGACAAACGTACTGCAAATCCCTTCCCAAAATAAAAGATTAAATATGCTCCTTGGATTGATAGAAATTCTCTCCATATAAATTCAATTTCTCATGAGGGTGTCAGAAGACTCTTCGCAATGAAGAAAATGACCAAAAAAAAAGTCCTAAGGATGGCATTTAGGAACTTTCTCTTTTTTTTTTTTTTTTTTTTGTACTAAATTGTTTTTTAAAGGAGTGACATAATTTCAAATATTCAAACTATGAGATGTTTTACACCTGAATTTTATGTTTTCAAGTTACTTCGGAGGAATTTCTGTGAGAGCTTTTGCCATTAGGACCTGCCTGATAAGAAATTTTTTCGTTACTGGAAACCTCACCTGAGGTTTTCTTAATTTCATGTGAAAAAAAAAAAAAAAAAAGTGACAATTCTTACTCCATAAAGTGTAATATAATCTGCCTGCAGTACCGTGTGCTTTCACTGTAACATTTTGATGATTATTTGTATCTTTCCATGACTTTTTGCAGTGATCTATTTCATTAAACAAAAAGACATTCACCACTATGATTTTTTTTCCAGATTTTTCTCAATTTTTTATTAATTGGCAAGTCATTGTTTTCAAAATAGTGAAAACTTTTATAATCAGACATATTTATTGAATCATTGTGACACTGATTACAAAGTAATTACTTCAATAATCCCATCAATAAGCAATGTTATAGCTGTAAAACTGAGTAGGTAACTAATCATATTAACACCTATTGTCCAGATAAGAAGATTTGAATTAACTTGGAAGAGTTTCTGGACTCTCACGTAAGGATATCTTTGAAGGCTGTGAAGATGTCACAGTACACAATAAGGCCTATACCAAGTTTAAGAATCACTAACATATTTCTTGCTTTTTTGTTGTTGTTGTTGCTTGTTTGTTTGATTACTGCATTATTAGACAGTGTTCAGTTTCCATACTGTTAGAAGTGCTACAAGTTTTCTGTATTAATCATTCTGTCACATAGACTCCAGTAGCCTACCTGATGTCACCTTAGATATTCTCCCTGACTACCAGTAACAAAGATTTTAAAATGTCAAAAAAAATTAAAAGTGGGGAAAAACATCCTATTTTTTTAAATGTATTTTTTAAACAATGAGTGTTTCATGATGCATTTAGTTGAGTTTTGGAAACTTCATGTTTAGTACACTTTCTCCTCTATAATAAAATTAAACAACCATTTTTTGTACATAACAAGAAATGAAAATAACAAAATAAAAATACTGTTTTCAAGATTAGAAAGCAAACAAATTTTGAGTTATTTCATAGTACTCAAAATTACTTTCAGATCATTTCTTAAAAGACTATTTATCTACCAAATGCAGAGTCAGCATGTCAGTTCTATTTCTTTTTAATTTATTTAGAAACACTAGGCCTTAACACAGCAAGCTGTCATTGGAAAATATTGTTGCCACACTTGTTTCTAGGTGTATTAATCCTTCTCTGATTAAGTCAACACAAGCAAGCTAGTGAATTTATGAAACAGACTTATTAATTCATTTGATGAATACTGAAAAATACATATATCAGCATGACATTATACACAGTGTGAATGTTTCCTATGTAATTCTGAATTTCTTATATCATATAAAATAAAGGCATATAGTAACTATGGATTTATGTTGAACTGAACAACTAAGGCATGTTAATTCTTTCTTTTTTGGAGATTTTTTAAAAAATACACATGCATTTTTAACTTCAAAGAATGGCCTTTAAAGAATGACCTTAGAAATAATCCCATTGAGATCAATAATATGGTAGGGAAGATATGAAGAAGAGAATTAATGAGATATAAAAGACCTTGGTTATACTACAATTAAATTATATTAGTTAAATGCGTTTGCCATTTCTAACTGTTCTGAGGCATTTTTTAACAGCTTTAGAGGTATTTTGATCCAAAATGTGAATAAATGCATGAATATTTTCTGTCTTTCACACTGGATGTTATTTTCAGAGTTTTCTTCAGAGTGTTTAAACACACTAGCTTCTATGTATTTAATCTCCAGTGCAGTTCACATATGTACAAATGAGAATTCTTAAATATCAAGTTAGGTTATTACTTCTTTTAAAGACTTTATTTATTTATTTCTCTGAGTAAGCTATTATTTCCCTAACTTTGTCAGATTCTCCAAAAAATAAATAAATAAATAAATAGGGATTTCCACTAAAACACCAGTTCCAAACAGACTACTTTGACTCAGTCACATTAGTTCAATAATTGTGTGTATTGTTAGTTTTTTTTTAAAAAAATTTGCTTGTTTATTTGTATTTCCCTTGTTTTTCGTTGATTTTTGATTTTGCTTTGAGCAAGTCTTTCTCTGTAACTGACAATAGCAGCGCAAGATGAGACAGATGGCAAGTGGATGTAGAAGTAATATCAGAAGGAATAGTTTCACTTGACCTTCTTTCGTTTGTAGATGGCTGCTGAAATAGTGCCAGGCCTGCTTCAAAAGTAGTGCTTCCTGTCTTATGATGTTAGCCCATGATGTCAGAAGCATATGTTGGTGGTATGGCAGTAAAGACTGAACCATCCCACCAATATTCAATTACATTTTGCTGCTATGTGACAGATGGCAGCAGAGGGGCAGTCTGACAGAATGGCATCTGACATGGATGTGCGGATGAAGCAAGGTGTGATACTGAATTCCTCCATGCAGAAAAAAATACCCCACAGTGACATTCATCAATGCTTGCTGAACATTTATGGAGTCAGTGTGAGCACAGCGAGGCCGTGGGTGGTGTATTTCAGCAGTGGCAACAGTGATGTGAGAGACAAACCATGTCCTGGATGCCTATGCACAGCAGTCACATCGCGAAATGAACAGCATCTTGATCAGCTCCACTGCACAACAGATTTCATCCAGGGAACTGTATATGGAGCTGAATATTGGCTTCCATGATTTGGAAATGACAATGGCAATGTTGGAACATCACAACACTTGTGCCAGATGGGTCCCACAAATCCTTTCTCTATGCATCCCTGCACTGAGTACATAAATAAATATATATATAGTTTAATTCTGTATTGCACTGCACAAATGAACTTGAAATGCCATTAGGAAATTCCTGTAGATGATGCTATGCATCTGTACAACTGCATACACTTGCACCTTGATGGCACCAGAGTGTCATTTATTGCTGCCAAGCATTGCACACACTGGACTGTACTGCTTCTTATGTTCAGTTCCATGGTAATTCACTTGAGCACTCCCTGTGAAGTTATGTGACAGTTCTGAAGAAGCCACCAGTTCTAGTCTAAACAGTGCAAATAATTCTGAGATCTGGTTAAACAACATATAGTGTTTAACACACAGGAAGAGATTTTTAAGCTGTGACTTGGGAGGTTCAAGTTGGATAACAGGAAAATGTTTGCAAGCATTTAGTGCTTGAATAATTTACCTAATCCATCAGGAAAAGTGCCTGCTCTTTTCTGTATTCTTAATTCTAGTATAAATAGAATTTTAATTACCATAACCAGAAACTTAGTTTTCATTCTATGCTCAGGAGCCAATAGCAACAAAATCCCAAGTAATACTGTCAATATTGCCCTGCTCCAGAGTTAAAATCACCTTAACATTATTAATCAATGGGCACTTTTCTGTCTGACAACATACTTTATTCCCTAGGCAACTGTTAATATTCAAATGATTCATAATTTCTTTGTCTTGATTAATACTGTATACACAATATTCCTTGGTTTACAGAGTTTTGATATTGTACATGATTTTATGTTCTCTGGGAAATTTAGAGGATAGCATCTTCTCTACTCCAACCCTAATAAGATATTAGTCTGTTTCAGTCGGAAGCAAAAGACATGAACACAACTTAGTTAAATCAGATTTGACTGCCTCTGATATTCAGATGATTCCTGAATGACTCTGCCAGAGAAGTAATTTAAGTAATAATAACTTGGTTTTTTTTTTAAGTGGTTAATATATATCTATTCAGAAAAGTGCAGATGCCTGCAATTCAGTCTCAGATTTCCCCTGTTACCTGATTTATTTACTTGTAGGAACACTTCTGTTCCTTTATTGTATCTAATACACAGGTTGCAAATCTTTCGGTACAATCTACCAGAATTTATTTTATTGTAAAATATTCCTAACATGATTTAGCAGAGAAATATAAAGTTACCTCTGTTCTATACTGTATTAAATTATTTTCCCACAAACTAGATAATAATGCACATGTATAAAACAAAAAAAAATTCTAAAATTCACTCTTTCTCACATGCATCATGAAAAACTACTACTTTTTGCTATTATTATGTTAAGACCTACTGCATTTATTTCATTGACATTAGGATATGCAATGCAACAAACTTGCCCTAGTACTGTTAGACATGAAATGGCATCTTTTCTGTTTTAATTCTATAATTGTCATAAGTATTCAAATTTTTATTATATTAAATGTGTCTACTTGAATTTCAACTGTTGTAATCTTTTTATTAGCAGTTATAAGATATAGCTACTAATGACAAAGAATAGTATACAGGTTAATTTTTCATATTTACTATGATAAAATGAATTTTTTATTTAGAAATGAATATGTTGCCCAGAGCGCAGATGCTTAGTGCTTCTGTTTACTACCCATCTGCTCTTTGGCAATGAAGATATAAGCCATGCACAGGGCATTTTTTTAAGTGTGCTCTAAACAGAGTGCATTGAGAATTTTCTATGTGACTTGCTGAAGCTTAAATTGGAAACCATACCGTCAATTTCCCTCTCTGAAATGAGGCTGCTCTCTCACATGAGGACAGAAGTATTTTTGAAACCCAGACATGTTTGTCTATCTGTTCTTCTCTATAAAAATTAGATTCAAAGGAAAGTAAGCCCACCATGTATTTTATTTCTACATTTTTATCGTGAAGTAAAGGTGCTGCATTTCCCTCTGTCCTCTTTCTAATTTTGGTGAACCCAATGAAATCTTACTGAGAATTGCATAAGCACAAATTGTCTTAGTGACTACTGTATTCTATTTTCCAGTAGCAATCTGAGCGATTGTAAGAGTCCTGGGATTTCGGATTGTTGGGCAAAATAAAACAGCATTAAACAAAAAAAACATAGTTTAATTCTAAGAGCAAATATTTAGCCTTAGAAGAAAAGTACTGACTACCTTACTAAGTGAAAACAGGAAGAATGGTTTCGATTAAAATAATGAATTTTTAGGGTGAAGGAAAAACAGATTTCCTGAGTGTAACAAATTGTCCTGAAAAACAGAATGGGAATTCACTAGAACAAATAATTTTATCAATAATATACAGAAAAAATCAAAGGTAGTAAATAGCTATGGAAAAGTGAGTAAACATTAAAAGTTAGCTGTAACAGTAGGAAAAGGAGCTATAGGATAATTGAGGTATGAATTATTATTGCCATCAAATAAATACTCTTGGTATAAGACTGAAGAGAAATCCCAAAAGCATTGGTTAGACATTGTTATAACACTGAGGTGCAGCATCCCAGCTGCACAGACCAAGAGTATTCTCTGAAGCCTGAATGATATGGTGTTGACAGATTTCAATTATATGTTAAAAGAGCAGCCTAGACGTGCCGAAGAACAATATTGTAATGGCAAAAAGGTTGAGCACTCTGAACACTTCACCAGCTAGCTTTAATCAGTATCATGTGACTTTTGCACAATTTAGCTATGTATTTTGAGAAAATCTAGCACACTGAAGTACAGAGGAGTTATCTGAATGACATAAATTATTGAAACTGTTCTTTTTTTTCCAAGCTTCCAGCTATGAAAGCGGGTTCTATTATCTGCTCTGCACTGGATTGGAAATTTATTTGTATTCAAGAACATGAGAACGTCTTCAGTATGAATTTTGTTTCTGCTGCTATCTGATTACTTTGGGGTCCTGTTCTGGTTTGATTTTTCTAAAGCTTTTCAGTCACAGATGTTTAAGGGTAGTTAGGTGCTTAATTGCTGTGGAAGATCTGTGAAATACCATTTTAATGGATATTAAATACAGCCTTTTTCAGTTCAGGATTTTTCAGCCCTGTTTTCTCTGGAGGAAGGTGAGCAGTCTAGGTTAGGCTGGCTGACATATTGAAACACAACACTTCAAAGAATGAAACTATGCTAAGTGAGGATGCAGAAGTTCTTTACCCCTCCCTCTTATGACACTCAGGATCAAAAGAAACCTTATATGATTCTCTGCTCTTGCTTTCAGAAATGCAGCTGTAAAAGTTTGATTTGCTGCTGTTATTTAATGTCTATGCAAGATTTGTGATCACTCAAGCATTGTACATTTTGAGAAAATAGAAGAACATTTTGGTTTTATATTCTATTTCTTATGCTTGAAAATGGTGAATAGTCCCCTTACTGACATCTGTTTTTGATTATCACTCATCCCAATGCACAACCTGTTAGAATTGTGCATTAATAGTAAGCATCTACAGAAAGATGTCACCAAGGTTTTCACACATAATAAGCTTTTTAACATACCTATCTGATTTCAGATACAAATCTGAAAAGTTATTAATGACCCTCCCTCTAGCCTAGAATGAAGTGAGATGTTCATTTATTGCAAATGGGTACATCTTCTTTGCCAGTTTAAAACTAATCTGATTAACGCAGAAAAGGAGACTGGCTCAGTGAGAGCGAATGTATTTCCTGCACCATTTTAGGAGTTTGTCCTTGTTTCATCAATACATGGAAAGGAACTACAGAAATAATTTTCACATGACTTGGAGGTTTGTTTACAATAGCTTGTAGATTCTCTTCTTTCCCTTGGGTGAATTGTAGCTCTCACTGAATTTTAACTTCCATTAAAGTCTTTGTAAAGAAGGGCAGGATATTTCTCAGAATTTAGTTTGCAAAAGAATGAGAGACTTGCTTCCTGTCAAAGAAATAAAACCATAACTAATTCTGAAGAGGTGCATTCTGCATTAGATGGTGTTACATAAATATATACCAAAAAGACTTTAATAGTCTTTTGCTGCTGTTGTTTAACCCAGCGGCCTGCTCAGTATCACACAGCGGTTCTCTCACTCCTCCCTCCCAGTGAGTGGAGAAACAGAATCAGGAAAAAAAAGTAGAACTTGTGGGTTTAGGTAAAAACTGTTTACTGATACAGAAAAAGAGAAATAATAATATTTTACATATATATGCACCATCCCTCAGGGACTGCGCCCCACGGCTCCCCATAGGTTGCAGCTCTGGCCTGGAGTGAGAGTGCTGAGACACTATAACAGGTTGGCCAGTGAGGTTGTGGTTGATCCCAGATGGAAGGTGGCCAAGGCCAGTATGGATGGGACTTCAAACAACCTGGTCTAGAGGTAAGTGTCCCTGCCTATGGCACAGGGGTTGCAACTAGGTGATCTTAAAGGTCCCTTTCAACCCAAACCATTCTATGATTCTAGGATTCTATTTTGCTTTAGTAAGAACATTACTGTGCATTGTTACCATGAAAAAGTTGTTCCTGTGAAGGATTCCCTACATTTTCAAAGCCTCCTGCAATTCTGCTAAATGAATGTAAGTTAGCACTGAACTGTATCAAGGGTGACCTAGCCAGCAGTGTTACTCAGAATATTCCAGAGACAAGTAGTTCTCTTCTACTTCTTGGAAGTGAACTGCATTTAAGACAGATTTAAATATATTTTTTGACTATTGGAGTTTTGTACTTTTTGTTGGTTGTTTTTTGTTTGTTTGTTTGTTTGTTTTTTTGGGGGGAAGGGGGAGTTTGGGATAAGAAGAGAGTTGATTAGCAGTTTTTCAAAAATGACAAACAAAGATTTAGTATCTAGAGGAAGATGCAAGGAAAGACAGAAATATTTGGGAAGGTGAAGCAACAGGTATGTCTGCTTGTATATTGACAAAGAATCTGCCATTTTGTTATTCTTTTTTTTTAATCTGTGTCAAGACAAAGAGAGAAGAAAATAGCGTGGCCTAAAATATTTCAAGTATGCCTGTTAAATCTAAAATGTGACAGAATGATCCAGGAGCTCCACAACTGTATTGATCTCCAGCCTGAAAATTTTCTGCCTTAGTGAAAGAACAGGAATGCTGTGAAGAAAGGGAGGTCAGTTATTTCCTGGTGGAACAGGGCTCTCCCTTTTGCCGCTCCTCTGCTCCACAAATACTTTATTCCTCCAACATATTTATCAACTGACAAGTGAACTTACTTTTCTGAAATTGTGATATTCTACTGGAAATATTGTTGTCGGTCCTGTCCTGCTTGTCTCTCACATGTGAACACCATGATGACAGGACACACTGGGCAAAGCCATCTGCAAACTAGGCACAATGTCATTATCTACTGAACAGTCATAATTTTGCTCTGTAAGGGAAAATGGTAATAAAATTGTTTAAGTATTGATTAGGAATCTCCGTCCAAGGAATCAAGACTGGTGTTTGGTTGAAAATACATATTTGCACTGTCATTTTTATCTCTCAAAAGGGAGGGTTAGAGAGAAGGTGTGACCCTTGTTAGCTGGTACTGTTGGGCTTCAGAAGTTCCTAGTCCAGCAGAGTCACAGACTGGGCTTTGGTGGTATGTAGCAAGTGGTGCACCAGGTGATCTCTACTATGCAGCAGTGAGGCCGACTTCTTCAAAAGGGTGGAAGCCAAGTGTAGTAACACAGCTGTCAGGACAGGTTTCAGTTCCCTGGCACCTAGGTGAGGCATCTAGGAGATCTGGAGATGGCAGCCAGGTTCAACCAAGAGGACAGAATGCAAGTCCGTGGTGATGAGGTACGCTCCTAAGTCAAATGAGGAAAATGAGTCAGCATCAGGCCCAGTGAGGGTCACATGGGTCAGACATGGCTGGGTTCTATCTTGTCCATGTGAGACAGCTGAGCAGAGCCCTCAGGATTGGGGTCGGCCATGGGCACATTTGGCCCTGGGGAGTATTAGCTGAAATAACGTAAGCTCTAATCCTCACACAATGGAGTGGTATGTTTGTATGTAGGGAGGGATGAATAAAGCTATGTGAATTTTTTCTTCTAAAACACTAAATTTGCCTTACTTAATTCTGAATTGTAAAATGTAATGCTGAGAGAGATTTATCATGGAAATAAATGAAATAGTAACATAGTAGTTATTTCATTGTTTTTATCTTCTCTCCTGTCTAGAATCCCCAGAAAATCATAGAAGGTAGTTTCAGTGAACAGGACCCCCTGATTCTCACTCAGCTGCCACGTAAGGTAATCCTTTTATTCTCAGAAGTTAAGGATTCGGTACAGTAATTAGTAGGTGAAATTCTACTTCCTGCAGGCTGCAGGTAGAGACTAGATTAATCTGGATCACAAAGGGTGCTTCAATAGTTAAAGGCTGTCAATTCAATAATTCACTTTAAATTTTTACAATATTGTCATGCTAAGTAATTAGAAAGAGTCAGGAGACTGTTACATCTCCACAATGTCTGGCAATTTATGTTTATAGGTCATAGGATATGATTTGTCATGCTTACTGGATGCCAAAGCAAATTCTAGTGGGAATACTTATTTTATGTTATAACATTTGTTTTGGAAAATGGAAAGGGAAGAGGTCACTTGTTTGATTTTATTTATTTGCAGCCACCCAGACAGGCTAATCAAACTTGGCTCTGCTCTGTGGTAACTTTCATTGCTGTCTCTTCAAGATGAGACTCTGATTTAGCCTGCTTTACATGAGTCAGAGTAGATTCTTATTTTTTGAAAAAAGGCTGTAAAAAAATTTGTATTTGAGCATAGCAACAAGAACAAACAAGTAATAAATCCAAGCAAATAATAATTAAAAATGAAAACAGAAGCACCAAAATTCCAAAAAGCTAACCAGAATGATCAGGAACAGGAACAATTCCATGCTCTTACAAGCCAATTTGTTTCTTCCGGGCTCGTTCTTAGTCAAGAAAATTTGGCTGTGATCTGGCTGTGTCTTCTGTTCACTTCTCTCAGCACTCTCTTCTGTTCGAGACACACAGCTTGCTGAACACTCATACTTGGCACATCCCACCCAGCACTCAAGGAAGTATTTTTGGTCTTTTGTCTGAATGTTCCCAATTGCAAGAGAAGGTGCAATCTCTCAAGGCAATCTGCACATTTGCCAGCCATTTATTCATCACTTTGCTACTTTTTCTCCTTTAACTAAGTGCTAGCAAGGCACAACTCATATGCTTTTAATGGATTGGTAAGCTGAATACTCCTCAATTTTGTACTGTAGGTTAGAAACCTACCTACTCTCTATAATAAAATACTTCTGGGGTTGGCATATTTCAGAACCCAGTGTCTAAATATTAGGTCTCTGTAACCATATTTATCTAAAAAAAAAAAAAAAAAAAAAAAAAGATGCCATATCAGAATTTAGGGCTTAATTTTCTGAAAGTTTCAGTAAATATTATTCTTCATATTTAGGTTCCTAAATTCCTGACATTAATTTTCAGGTAACCATTGTATTAAAATAACACTTTCATTAAAATTATACTAGAAATATTAAACTATTTCCCAAACTAAAAAGAAGAGAATATGTAATGGTCGAGTACTTTGTTAGCACTCAAGTAAATTGATTTCTTCTACATTCAAGTTTGACAACAATTTGTTGCTATAATGTAGTGTTTTGGAATGTTATGTATTTGTGATCATGTTTTGTAACTAAAGCAGATGATTATTCCATCTATGAAGAAGAAGCATATTTCCTTGTAAAGTAAGCAAATAGATTCAGATGTAAATACACTAAGATAATGTAACCAATGGTGATTTACCAATTTACCAATGGTGGTAAATACCCACCTAAGCCTCAACACTGGAAAGATTTGGTTGCATGACTGTGGTCTGTGGCAGAAATAAAATGACGGTGTGAAATGGCAGCTGAATGAGGATTTGGGGGTCTAGTCCTAGTCACATGTTTCATGTTCTCTTTCACTGAAACTACCTTCTGTGATTTTTCTAGAGTTTCTAGACAGGAATAGAGAAAACAAAAACCTAAGAATTTCATGAATGTGTATAAAAAGTATAAAAAGTAATGTAAACTTTTTGGAGGGAAACAGGAATATTAAACTTATTTAAACAGTGTTACGTGACACTTTTGAAGGCTTCTTCAAAAGTAATGCCTCCTATTTTATGATGTTGACTCAACAATATCAGAGGCAGATGTTGGTGATATGGCAGTGGAGGCTGAACCTTCTTGTCAATATTCCATTACATTTTCTTGCTGTGTGACAGATGGCAGCAGAAGAGCAAGTCTGAGAAATGACGTTTGTCATGGAAGTGCGTATGGAGTAAAGGTGTGGAATTGAATTCCTCCATGTGAAAAAAATAGCACTTACTGACACTCATCAATGCTTTCGTAACCTTTATGGAGACCGAACAGTCAATGTGAGTACAGTGAGGCCATGGGTGGTGCATTTCAGGAGTGTTGACAGCAACAGTGGTTCACCTCTGCTCTTGCAGACTTTTGTATGTGGTATGCAGGCTCTTGTTGTGACTGTTGAAAAATAGTGTTTTATGGCTGACAATTTGATCTACCAAATAGTGATGTTGTGATCTTTGTATCTATTGTTTCTATGGAAATGAATAGGAGGCATTAATTTTGGAGTATATACGTATGTATATATGTGTTATGTAATGATATGACTACGTCTGTGAGTAGCATGTAACTGTTCTCACATAGTTATATATGAAGACAGTGTGACTTCTAGTGTAACACTCCTTCAGAATTAAATTATTTTCACTGCACATAAAATGATTCACTGATCTGGAAAAGGATGGATATTTCTATGTCTATTCTGCATAGGATTCTATGGAACATATACCTCTTAAGACACGAAAAATCACAGAAGGTGGCCTAACAACCCACGTACATACTTTTTTTTGTACAAATAAATCAATGTGCATTTCAATGAATTTTTGTTTAAACAGACAGATAAGGGAATAGCAACTTAAAAATCAGCGGGGAAGCTATTAATACGCAGATAACGTTAAAAATTGATTCAGCTTTCTCTTTGATACCTCATCAAACACAGAACTCTGGAGTCAACAGCTAAACACTCACTACTGATTTTTATTAGACATATTAAAGAACAGTTATTTCGTCTGATTCTATATCAGCTTTTGAAAGACTTGATAAGCCTGTGAGGCCATTCTTTGTCTAGTGAAACAAAACAATCTTACAGCTATTGACTGTTAAGCTTTCTTATATTTTTACCTTGCAACAAAAATGAAGGCAGCTTACACCTGCAGATGTGAATGTGGACACTTCATTAGGTACACTAATGGTCCCATTTGCCAAGCAGAGTTTGGTACAATTATAATATGCTTCCAACAGAATATGGGATAAATAAGTCATGGACCAGTATGAAACACAGAGCAGGTTCAAACACAATTTGTCTTATACACAGAACTAATTTTCTCGGCATTTGCTTTGCTCTCTTTAAAATGCAAACAGAACTAAAAGCTATGGTTGCTAGCTGTTTCTTATTGTACAGAAAATTTGCACTTTTTTCATTTGATTCACATTACCTTGCAGGCTGTGTTTAACTAGACCTGTGAGCAAGCACTATAGAGATCATCAAGGCCACAAGTTGTTGATCCATTCAGTTTGCAGTTTGGCTGGAATTTTCTTCTTCAGAGACCAAGGGAGGAAGGGACTCACCTTGATATGGATCTGCCCAGGAACCTAAGCCCTCCAGGGAAACTGCGGTCAGATGTGCAGTTCTGAGTTTGTCTTTTGAAATTTTGATCACCCTTGGAGCAATCTCTGCAGCTTTCTCTTCACAAGGCAATTTCTTTTTGTTGCATCATCTTATTTGTACAGAACCTCCAAAGCCTTGTTATGCCATAATGAAAGCCTTGAAGTGGCTGTTGTATGTCTCTTGCCTGATACTTGCAATATGGAAATTCCCATTTAGAAACATTTTTAGTGTATTTTTCAAATAAGCACACACTTTCAGATCAGTGAGCATGATTCTTTTTAATTTGCATGGGGATTGCATTCAGATATACCTGTCAGAATCTCATTTTGTTGGCCACTGTACAGACATAACATAAGAGACAGTCTGTCTTGGCCTGTGTGTATGTAAAATGTGAAAACACAGCATGGGCAGGCAAGAAGGAGGTATCAGTAAAAGCAAATAAATTACCATACCATTACTGAAGTCTCAACTTCGCTTACTTCGCTTCAGGGTTGTCAGTCTGCAGCACGCTGTGTGCTTACTGTATTCTACTACACACAGAAGTTCATAAGTACAGGTATGAACTTTACTTATTCATAACTGGAATACACATAAGGTTTTGCAGCTCTTTTCAGAAGGATTAAAAGTTTGGCTTTAGCATAAGAACAAAAAGGAAAATAAGAAGTATAGCTTCTGCATGTCTGCATTTTTCTGCTTGTTTTCCTGTGATTTGAAATGAAATAGTTAAGAATTCTATTTTACATTAGATACAGATTTGACTCTTTAAAGTGTTTAAGCAATTCTAAATTAATCTAAAAAAAAGCATCCATACTACTGGGAAGCCCTGTCAGAAGCAACAGATGCTAGACTTGTGCATATTCTTAAAAAGGAATGTCTGCTTCCAAAAGCCACTTCTAAGATCTCCTCTTCTGATCAAACTATACTATTTCCCCCTCACATGAGACCCTTAGAAGTAGCTTTTATTCTTTCAAGTATTCTTTCAAGTAGAGTTTCCAGCTCTGCTACTCAGAGAGATTAAAACGCACTGTACTGATAACAGGTCTTCAGATTAAGTGTTTAGTCAAACCTGATCACTTAGTCTCTTTTGTGGATTGTGACCATAACTGAATGTTTGTAATCTGTCAAGCTACCAAGGAAATTCATCCTTTTCACATTAAAAAAAAACAAAAACAAAAACAGTGTTGTCACCCCTAAAAGTAACTTCATTACGGAAGTTTTGAATGAAATTTTCAGATTGAACTTTTTTCTCTTAAGTGTTTTGATGTTTTAGATCTACCCTGTACCCCAGAAAATATTTATGAGCAATTTTATAAAAAAAGTTTCAGCTGATTATAGTCAAATGTCATCTTGTGAATTTTTTTTTTTTTTTTTTTTTTTTTTGGTTGGTAAAAACTCTTTTTCACCTAGAAATACTCATGGTATTTATTTCATCAAATTAAACATTGGTTCTGTGTAGTGTAGATGAAACAGCAACATATATTCCCCAGCACTGGAAAAAATACCTCTGCAATGACATAAGCATCTCACTGAAGAAGAATCCTCTTTGTGAAACAGTTGCAAGAACTTGTCTTAAAGGCAGTTGTAATACATTTAATGCATAATGTTATCTTTGTAAGTATACTAAATCACATTGTACAGGATTCAAATTTCTATTGTTAACAAAGAATAACTCAGATTACTCCTGATGCTAACCATGCCACATTAGTGATGAAACTGTGCTTTCCATGGTGAACAGTCTGAGAAAATGGATTTCTGTTGTTTTTTTTTTCCAGTTCACACTGAATTCAGTTCTATGAAAATACATATATATCATGAAATTACTGTTTTTTTCCTCCCCCAAAGTCATTACATAAAACTGAGTGCTTGAGAAGAGGTCTTCTAGGAAGTTCAGTTTGATACCTGTCAGTTTATTCTTACAATTAAAGACCTGATGCCAAAATCCTGCCAGGATTCAATAAATGTTGGTTGTAACGATTAGGACCATCATGCTTGGACTTAAAATTTAAGATCATTTTGCACCAAATATCAGGAACATGAAACGAACTAAAATAATAAATAAGTAAAGCTCATCTTTTAAATTCTTGAAGAGCCCTCTGAAAACTTTAGGAGCTTTCTTACTGCTTCTGTGATCCATATGTTCTCACCTTTGCTCACAGAGGAACAGACCGTTCACCTGCAGCCCATGGGCAATGCGCAGAGCAGACCTCCCTGCACAGCCACTGAGAAGGATGAGGTCTGAAGGAGACACAGCCCACGGATATTCCCCAAGCCAAGTGTGTTTTGCCTGTGACATTACCAGGTGAGTGATCTCACCATCCCTCCAGCTTTTCCATTTTCTTTCACCCTCTTATCCTGTTAAGGGCAGGAGCAAGAGTGGCTGTGTGAGGGTCTGGCAGCCATCCAAGTTATAGAATGGTTTGGGCTGGAAGGAACATTTAAGATCATCTGGTTCCAACCCCCTGCTATAGGCAGGGACACCACCCACTAGACCAGGTTGCTCAAAACCCCATCCAGCCTGGCCTTGAGTACTTCCAGGGAGGGAGAATCCACAGCTTCTCAGGGCAATCTGTTCCAGGGTTTCACTCACCTCAGCGTAAAGGATTTCTTCTTAATCTAGTCTAAGTCTTAATCTTAGTCTAACTCTACGTGCTTCCCGTTTCCCTGTTCCTACATGGACTTATAAAAAGTCCCTCTTCAGGTACTGCTAATAAGATCCCCTCACAGCCTTCTCTTCTCCAGGATGAAGAGCCCCAGCACTCTCAGCCTGTCCACACAAGGGGAGGTGCTCCACCCCTCTCATCATCTTCATGGCTCTCCTCTGGACCTGCTCCAGCAGCTCCATGTCCTTCTTGTGCTGGGGTCTCCAGAACTGGACACAGTACTCCAGGTGCTGTCTCCTGAGAACAGAGTAGAGGGGCAGAATCAATTCCCTGACCTGCTAGTCACATTTTCTTGATATAACCCAGTTGGCCTTCTGGGCTGCAAGAGCACGTTGCCAGCTCTTGTTGAATCTTTCATCAACCTACAGCTCCAAATCCTTCTCCTCAAAGCTGCTCTCAAGCCATTCTCTGCCCATCCTGTTTCTGTGCTTGGCATTGCTCTGACCCAAGTGCGGGACCTTCCACTTGGCCTTGTTAACTTCATGATGTTGGCATGGGTCCACTTCTTAAGCCTGTCCAAGTCTATCTGATATTTTTAATCATTGTATTATTTTATGGAAAAATGATCACTTCAAGTAGCTGTGAAAAAAAACATATTTTTGTTACATTATATTATGGCCAACCTGTTTGAAATCTACTCCCTCTACAATGCCAACTCTGCTTTCTTTTTAAACCTTAGGTCAGTTTAAAACTGACAATTATATCTGTTTTCTTGCACCCTGGAAAAATATATATTCTGTATATCTACTGAGATTTTTTTAAATACAGTTAGCACTCTTCTTGTACCAGTAATCAGAATTAAATTTAGATTGTATATATCCATGTTTAAAAAAAAAAAAAAAAAGCTTAGGAACATGCGTGCCTGTTGTAAGACTTGTGCATTTTTTTTATTAAGTATCGTAACTGATACATTTTGAAATTTTTGTGTTCCCATAACTACTGAATAATATTTTAATCATTCATATAAATGCACAAGTGCATTTTTAATTCTCTTATTTATGTTTTCTTACATATTCATTTGTATTTAATTATTTTTTTTCCATAGCTTAAATGCTTTTGTATTACAGGATAAGGTGTAGAAGCGATCCCAATGTAGAAAATAATACATGCCCTAATTCAAGGAAATCTTTAATACTCATCTTTATGACTGACCTAACAGAACTTCATTGTCCAAAGGAATATCAGCGTCTGAAGGTTATCCTTGCAGTTTGTATTTAAGGTATGTTATAATTTTTTTATTGTTATCTCAGGGAACTAGAAAATAGTAGTCCCCTTGCATTGGATTTCTAGGCTCGATTTCTAGGCTCGTTCACACATTTTAGACTTACAGCACAGCAGATATAGTACTGTGGTGAATTTGCTTTTTGGGTCATTCATTAAGTTTTGTTTCTTGCGCATCTTGGAGGTCAAAGTACTCACTTTTCAGGAAGGTATGAAACCATTGGAAATCAGTGAAAAGACTTCAATGAAGCTAAGAAAAGAGTTCAGTGAATCTAAGAGCATTGAGCTCATCATTTGGACTGTAGTTGAGCTGTCATGCTAGCTGTCCCTCACAGTCTCATTAGTGGTATCTTCACTCCCCACATGCCTTCTTTTCTTGTTCTCTCTACACATAATGTATATCTCCTTCTGTAAAAGTGCCACTCACACTTCTTTTTCTTCCCTTTAGTAATGCTGTTGGCATTTCCAGTATTAATCAAATAATAAATAGTATTATCCTGGAGCAAAATCATAAAAAGCCTTCTTCTTCCTTCAGTTATCTTCGATAATTTGCTTTACAGATTGTCTCACATCATGGCTCTGAGAAATGTCAAAGAAAACTGAATACATTCATTCAACACAAATGCAATCCATGTGGAAAATTGTAAGATAACAATAAGACTGGTTGATTCACTTCAAATGTCTGTATGTACACTTTGTAGTTTTTCTTTTTTTTCCTTTGCTTTTTGGTTTATTTGACATTGTGGATAGTTCAGTGTATATATTCAAACATATTTCTTCTTTCCGGAAATTGTTTGGTATCTCTTTGCCCTTGTAGCTTATCCCCCCTCAATTGCAGTGATGTAACTAAACATGGTCTGTTGCCATAGAGATGATCAGCCGTGTATAATGTGAGCTGCTGTGATTACAGGTCTGTGCTGCTCGACTGTTTTTTCCAGTCTGTTCACTGAGAGATCTTTTGTTTCATGGTATACTCCAAGTTGTTTTATTAACATGCTTAACCAATTTTCTGCCTATAAAAGTGCCTGTCACTGTAGAAAATATGTTCCTACAAGAGCTTTCGATTTACCCTTAATGCACATACAAACACACAACTCTAGCCAGCATTTGTAACTTGGAGAAGCATTGACTTATATATGTGGAGAAGGGCACAGAGAAGGCTTTATTTTTGATATGAGATAGCATTTAAGCCAATTCCTTTTCTTAGATCTAGGCACTAACAGACCCAAGCAGGAAGAATGGGGCAAGTTGTGTGGAGTGATTAAATGAGAGGAGAATGCTTGTTGGAAAGCTTTCCTTATAAACACCAGCACCAAAATTCTTTTTTCCCCTTTATTTTTCTCTTACTTTTTCATTTTAAAAACAAAGGTTGTGCTACAAATTACAACACACATCCAGATTCTGAAAAAAGAGAATTTACTAAGGACATATCTGCCTGTGGAAATACTCTGATTCTGCTGCTGGTCCTACACAGCAGTAGCCCACCCTGCCTTCAGTGATGCATAGCAAACGTTTTTACAACTTGTTTAGTTCCAGTCTGCTGTTGTGCATCTCACACCAAGAAGTAGCTCTGAGAATTAATGTGCAATTTATTAATATGAAATCAGCTCAACTAGCATTTATCTACAATTTTGCATTGGCTTAGAAGATTCTTTTTCTGCTAGCCAAATATTTACATAAACCTCCCTCTCCAAACTTTATGAATATGCTACTATATATATTATCTTTTGGGAAGCTGAGTGAAAAATAGTTATCCATTCTATGTCCTTCATTAAGCACAGAATTAAATTTCCCTGCCCATCTGCAGTACCTCACAAATACACTAGCAAACTACTGAAGAAAACCTGCATGGGTGAGAAACAAGACAAATGTGAGGAAGTATTCAACTGTTTACCTTTTCAGCTGGTACCTTTTGTACCACAGTTTTTGGATAACACTGGAATAGCGCCAAACTATGCTTCATCGTATTTTTTCTCTCTACTTAGATAGACTGTCTAGGGCACTTCATATATTTAATTCAGAGTTCTGTAAGAGTAACTTAAAATATTTGAAAAATGAAAAAATATATTTAATGCTGCATAAACATTCCTTACTTCAAATACAAATTGAAGAAAATATTTTACATTGATATTTTACATTCACTTCATAATTGACATTTTCATTCAAAATGGGAGCACTAGAGAAAATTATCTTTTTAAAAAAGCTAATCAAACACACAGCTCCTCTACATTTTTCTTTACCCTTCAGAAAAACCTACAGGAAGTGGTCGTAGGTATGTGATCAAATTTGTGAATTAATTGGTTCATTTGTACTCCTTTTTTTAAAAGTCAGTGACAAAAGCAAGGATTAATTGCTCCTGTGCCAGAATCAGAGATATCCTTCCCTTGACAGGGATCTTTCTTTACCTGAGAAAACAATTTATTTTGAAATTGAAGGACAGTTAGAGTAGATAATGAAATATATAGTTATAAATTATTTCTGATTTCACCATTCATTCTCACTCCCTTCCTCAGTCTTCTGTTACTTGAGAGTATACAGTAGAACAACTCCTGGAAGCAAAAATTTAGAAATGAATTTTTGATATGGAAAGGACATGAACTTCTCAAGCACTGATTTCATTTTCTTTGATAATAGAGGTGAACTGGGTTGTTTGCTTCCACTAATGTTCATGGGCAAGTGCAAATGTTGTCTTCTCCTGGATTGCAGCCAAAAAGGTTGCTTTAATTTGTTTCCATCAGTTTCTTCCTTAATGCTAGAAATCAAGAACATCCTTCCATATCCTATACTAAAGTGTACTCTTTCTTCTGAATATCTGTTCTTCCTCAGTGTCAGCAGTATACCAATATGAATTGTGTACCTGTATTTAAAGAGAGAAGAAAAGTACATGTGCATGAATGTTAGTTATGAATTCATTTGGGATTTTGTTATAAAATTGTAACTAATCAAATATCAAAGAATTGATGCCCTTACACATTCATGAATCATACAATAGAATGAAATCATAGACACATTACTGATTATTTTCCTGTATAAATGTTTGTAATTTAATTCATGAAGTTAAAGTATATTAAAATCCAGACACTGAAGTAAATTAGCCAATTTTTTTTTCAATGAATACAGTTTTTTGTTTGTGCTTCTGGTTGTATTTTCCAGTACATGCATTGTGGAAGAAGAATAGTTAGTTAACTTTGTCCTAGACCTTTGCAGTCCTAATCAGTTAAGAAATACTTGCAACTAATGTCCTTGCCAGCCAGTAATTTAACTAACAAAGGAATGGATTATTCAAAATATACTGCCTAGAGCCTACTTACGTTAAAGATTTCAGTCAATGTTATGTACCATCCTGCTTGTCTGACACAATTTTGATGAAGAAGAAGTTGCACACTCTAGATAAACGTGCATGAATCCTTTAAGTTCCTTTCAGCAGAGCCTGGCATTCTGCTCCAACCTGGCTACATTGTGTTTCCTTGCCACTAAGGAACTGAAGTACTCCTATCCAACAGCTGCATTTCAGTTGAACTAGCAGCAAGTGATAGTTTCCAAACACTTGATAAGGGGTCCATTTTTCATGTTGGCTTTCATGCATCTATAGTGATGCAAGATCTCAGAAGAGAACAGGGAAGTCATTAAGGCTATGATCATTTTCTTCATTCTCTTTACATGTGGGTTAGCATAGCCTATTATAATTAATTAAAACAAAACTGAACACATTTTTTGTATATTTAAATCAGCATTTCATCAAAAAGGATAAATGAACTAAGGTATGTCTTCAGTTGGAATGGCACTTGACTCAGTTATAATTGGGGCAAGACAGTTTTGCTGTTTAGATTCTGATTAAGAAAGAATATGCGTCTGCACTGGTATGGAGCAACTCATTAGACAAATATCACAGTGCTTAGTCCCTACTAAATTCTTCTTAAGATCTGATGAACTATATCATAGCAATATTAAAGTTTCTAAGTGCCGTTAATGTATCAACTAGTTGCTCTTGCGAGGTGGAGATGCTATGATGATAGTTTAAAAGATTTTTCTTTCCATGTTAGAACTGGCTGAATCCACAGGAGAGAAAGACTTGAAATGTATCATCAGTTCCTCTAATAATGATGCTTTATCTCTTTCAAATGAGGAAAAAATGTTTAATTCAAATGACTGTCTAAATGAAATATGCTATTATACAGAACTCTTGGGATTTCCTCAGAGACAAGAATGCTATAACAGGGTGCCTCAGGTGATGTTAACTTTTTGACTAAAGTATTGAAATTTTCTCTTGAAGAACAAAGAGTATCTTTTCAGCACATTTGTATACTTTACTGCTTTTTGATATTTAATATGCCAAGCTCATCTTTGTAACCAATATATTTTTTCCTTGTTCTTTTTTTTTGTTTCTTTTTCATGCTTTCTTTAGTTTCTTTTTCCCTCTATTTACAAAATCTGTCTTTCTCTCGTATAACTAAGGAAAATGACATCTATTAATAAACATTTCTGATCTAGATTAAAATGACTGAGGTAGAATAAATGGAAACACATAATTTTCTACTTTCAGATATTCTGACATCTGATTTTATTTCATAGAGCTTCATCAGATATTATTCAACAATCATGGAACTGAAGACATATGGCAAACAACTCATGCGTAGTCACAGTTATGGTACAACATAAATAAATTTGATTGCCAAATAAAGATCTTCTACCCACACCTTCACTTCAAGGTCCCTTTTAGTTTACTGTTATTTGTTATACTAGTCACATCATTTCCAGTGAGTCTATTAAAAAAAAAAAAAAAAAAAAAAAAAAAAGCCATACTGCAGATTTCACAGATAACCAAATAGTATGGAATTTTAGCTGTCTCTTCTTATTTTGAAATATGTTCATTAATTTCCTAGGGAAAACATTTGTTTTTTCTTAATTGTAATCTCATTCAGCAAGGTAACATGCATTTTTAATTTGTAGAATTAATATTCTTATTTCTAAGATTTTATGTGGATATTCCACCACCACCTATTAAGCAGCCTTAGATTCTAATGCAAACAGAATTCAATATGTAGGTTAGAAAATCAACTGTTTTCTTGCATCTTTGATAAAGCAAGTGATCAACTCCATGGAGTAAGGCAGAAATGTGAAACTAAGTAACTGTGATGTTTCAGTCAGCTGGAATCTGCTTGCATTTTTTCATTCCCATTATTATCAAGGAAAAAATAAATTAAAATTCACATTCAAAATTTTTTGCTGGAAAGCTTTTATAGGAATAATTGAAATATGTTGGTATAAAACATTTCTCTAATGAAAATGATTTTTTTTTTAATAAAATAAACGGTTAGATATTATATTTTGAGTTAATCACAACTGAAAATATTTTGTTGGATTGACCTGGAACACACTATCTTAAATCAGTTTTACTTCTTTATCTCAACCTTTTCTATGGGGGAGGTATGAGCACTCAGATGTATTCTATACTCAGATAGTCGTGTTTTACAAATATATGATTATGCTGGTGAGGGACAGTTACTGGTATTGAGTTTTGAAAGCCATCACAGGATAGAAAGGATGTAATTTATTTAAACAATTATGTGGCAGTTCTGTAAATGAAACATTTTTTTTCAATACTGAAAATGTTAGAATGTTCAATTTATATGGAAAAAAACTTTTTGCACATCTTTTTAGAGACATGTTCCTAAAATATATATTAAAAAATTATCTTTGCCTCCCTGGTTCTAGTCAGAATGAGAATTTCCAACTTTGTTTAGTACTACTTATTTCCAGACCAGCTAGGCATATTTGTGTTACAAAGTGCATCAAGATTTATATTTTTTCTTGTCCTAATAGTAGAGGATATCAAGGAAGGCAAATTTTCTTTCAGTTATTTAAATCAAATTGTATATATTGGCTGTTATCTTTTTATTTTTTAGAATAAAAACAGAGTAGAAGTGGAGAAGATTTGGATCCTTTTGCAAGGGTCATCTTCAAGTTTTGGTATAATGTGGGTAGCTGTTCTCTCCTAAAAACTTTATGTTGTGATTTTACAATGTAGGGGCCCTTTTGTGAATGAGATCAGGAGGGCTTTTTGAACTAAGTCTCCCTGACAGCAGGACCATTGCCTTAGCAAGTAGTCTGCTACCAGCATTGTCTAAGAGTGTTTACTAAATCTGTCCTCAGCCTTGACTTATTCCTTGATTTGAGTCTCTTTCATATTGTTTGAACTATAAGGAGAGATCCACCTGATATTATTTTTCTTTCATGCTTTTTCTGTATCTTAAATGAATCTGCCGCCTAATTTAGCAAGTAAAAGAAATGTCTGATATTGGTGAGGAGCTTATTTTTTTAATTCTCTTGTGTCTAATTAAGTCGTATATTTTGAACTACTGATAGAGTTCTTAACTGTATGTTAAGGTGATAAGTAACTGTTGTATGCAGCTGGCATTACAATGTACTCCCATGAACTAGACTTCTGCATCATTTTTCTCACTATAGTTGAGAGTGGATTTGATAATCCAGGAATTTCATTCCATTTCTAAAGCTCTATGAATATAACTGAGATTTGTAGTGGAAGTCCTATTAGGAATAATGGACAACACCTGCCATTTACACTAGTGGTTGAAATGGAATTGAAGAGCAGGGAATCATTTTTGCTGATTGTTGTGTATTTGCTTAGTATTTACCTAGACTGATATTGTACAGGACTATCAAACTGAAAAGAAATATTTGGAAGTAATGTTCAGGATATCTGCTGAGTATAGAGGAAATATAAGGAGATGAAGAAAAGATTCATATTGCTTTAATTAGAACTGTGTATGTGCTCTGAAAAAATGTGAGGAGAATATATGTGTGATAAATAATTTTACTTTATGTATTATGTCTTGCATTTATATAGGAACATATATTCATAGTTACTTAGCTTCTCACTAATTAAGAGATTATATGAGAACATCTGAGCATAGAAGAACATTAAAAATGGAAGGCAGCTGTGCAGCATGATCTATCAATATAATATTGCAGTGATAAATATTAACTCATTGACTCAGGATTGTAAAGTGTTCCCACTTATTTCAGCATAAGGGCTATGCACTTATTTAGTCATTTATACCTCTGCTGACTGCTTTGAAAAACAGAAAATTACAACCATAGCATCTACCCACTCCTCTATGTTGACTTTATAGTTGCACAGTACCTTCAGTAAAGCTGGAAAGAAAGTTTGACTGTGAGGTAGAGGAATGGGAATCATATGTGAAGGAGTACAGTACAGGGAAAGCGTTGGATGCTGATGCATGGGCAATATGACTGAATAAGGAGACAGAAACAGCTCACATGCACTGTACGAGGAGAGAAGAGACATGAATTTGGCCTGTTTTCTTAAGTAGTAAGTCTGCAAGTGAAAATGTATCATTAAGAAATAACATGAAGGATATGTAGAAATGCAGCTGAATGGGACAGACTGTTCTAAGACTTCTGTTTCCTCATTTTCAGTACTATCTTTTGCTACCTCAGACACACCCAAAAATCTGTAGAAAAGGAATGTGTCATTTGTTTCTACTATAATGAACAATAACATGCTTAGGAAGTCAAAAAAGCAGTGATAGTGGAGGATTTAACTTACCTAGATACAGATGGGAGAAAAGTGGTATTGAAGATGATGCTAAGGTTGCTTTAGGTACCCATCACAACTATTTGATTTACACCAGCATGTGAGATTCACTGCAAAATTTTAAAAGAGCCGTTGTGCAATAGTGACTGCAAAGTTCTTGTATTCAACCTCCCCCAAGGGCCAAAAAAAATGAATATACCATAGCTGTCCACAGTTTTCAAAAGGGGAGCTATAAGAAAGTGAGAAAACTCCCAGAAGTTAAAAAAAGTATTTGAAAGCAGCATAGAAAATATATTGGAGTCATAGAGCAAAAGTGTATCACCTGTCAATAAAGACTTGAGAAATGATGATAAATAGTAGTAGCTAAAAATCAATGCAAAGGAAGCTAATAAGAAGGCATCTTGCAAAAGCTGGAATTTTTGTCCAAGAAAATGTCATAACATGCAGCAGGCAAAGTGTAAAAGCACAGTAATGTGGATCAGTGGATAACAAAAAAAGTCTGAAGAACAACTTCAAATGGTGCAAAAACTGATACTACAATTCTTTTCATGGAGAAGCAGGAAACTTACCAGATTACCTGCAGAGATTATAGAAAAGCAGAAGTATAGAAAGAATATTTTAAGTAGATAAAACTTATTTTTTGTGGTTTTTCTGGTTGGTTGGTTGTCTAATTTTGTTGTTTAGGTCTGTTGGGGACTTTTTTGTGTTTTTGTTGTTGTTGTTGTCTTGGTATAGGTGTCTTGTTTGTTTGTTTGTTTTCTTTGCATCCATGTTAACTGCTGACAGAATTAGTGACAGAAAAGAATATGGATCAGAAGACCATAAGAGCAGTAACAAATCACCTGGAGCAGATAGCGTCTGCCCTGCAGTTCTAAGGTATTTGAGTGTTAAACAGTCAAACAAAAAAACTGTGGTGTGTAGAACACTGACTCAGTGTCAGAAAACAACTGCTCTTCAATGGAAGGCAGTTCACAGAGGAATTTCCGTAGAAATCTGTGCTGAGTCCTTTGAGGTTCAGCATATGCATGTGAATCCTTAAAAAGGGAGGTGAATATAAAAATGACAGAAGTTGCCGATTCTGTTAAACTATTCAGAGTAGTAAAGATAATGTCCAAACTGGGAAAAAATTCAGAAAGCAAACCACTAGAATCTGAACTGACAGCTGAAAGGCTATTTAGACATATGTAATGCTGTATGATAGTCTGTTATGTGTGACAGAACTCAGCTGTTGATACAGAACAGAATAATTAACCATATAGAGGTCTCTTAGTGTGAGTACATTTCATTTCTTAAACTTCAATTTCAACCAAGTTCTTTCATGGACTGTTTGACTCAGTATTCATTTAAAAACATTTTGTACAGTGTTGAATGTTAAACAACTGCCATTCATACTAAGTTGCCTGATTTTCATTATATTTTAACATTCTTTTGATGGAAATCAATACTGTAAATAAATCTGTTCTCGTGATCCAGTTTGTTCGTGGTATAATTACAGTATTAAACACAATTGGCTATCAAATTGTATCAGATAGGTGTGTGATGTTTTATAATGGTCTGTGTAAATTATAATTGAAAATCAAACAAACTAACAAAAGCAAAAACAAAACAAAACAAAAAAGATACCAAGTGCTATATGCAGTTAGCATAAAAAATCTTTTCTAAAGACTTAAATCTGAAAGTCAGTAATGGACTAACATACAAATAAATTTGCAAGAGACTTGTAACTGAAAAAAAAACAAACAGCAACAACAAAACAATGTATCATCCCTAGTGATGATCAGTCTAGAAACAGTGTAAAAGAGAACAAATACAACATTTCCATGATTGACCTTTAGTATTTCTGATTAACTTAAAGATTACATTTTCTTTTAAGTCAGTCTAAATCTATGCAACTGGTGTAACCAGGTAATAGGCTATATTACTTAGAACTGAAATATTGTTTGTATAATAGGAAAATTCATGTCCAGATAAACAGGCAAGATGTTGGATTTACCTTATTTTATGGTTATTAAGCTCATTCTAAGTGAAACTGATCTTCCTGGGAGCAAAGGATGTGAGAACTATTTCACTTAAAAAAAAAAAACAAAAAAACAAAAAAAACAGTTGAAGTAATGATATAAAAAGTCTTTCTGATGTTACTTATGCTTTCAAGTCCAATTAATCAAGATATTAAGAGTCAAGTTAAAAAAAAAAGGAGCACAGAGAGACAAGTCTTCAGGCAACAATTAGCAGCTTGTCCAGAAGTGACTGTGAATATCAGAAGAATAAATTAATTACAATCACAGAATTGTAGAATATTCTAGAAATTCTAGAAATAGTTTGGAAGAATTCACAAGGATCACCGAGTCCAATGGCTCACTCCACAAAAAATCACCCAAAAGTCAGAAAGGTTTCCAAGCCCTTATTGGACTCCAGCAAGCTTGGTGTCATGACCACTTACTTTGGTTTCTGTGTTTGACCACTCTGTCAGTGAAGAACCTTTTCCTAATACCTATCCTGACCCTCCCCTGATGCTGCTCTATGACATTCCCTCACATTCAAGGGAACAAATGGCAGTAAGAATTAAGAATTTGTTCATGGGAACAGAATCTTACTGAGGCCCTGAGTTTATAACACTTAAAATGTTGGATAGTATTAAGAAGAGAAATCTTGCATTCTTACCCCATTTTATCACTTTTCTAAACTTTAGTTCATTCTTATTCTGCATATTGGTTTTCTCATGCAGATTGGAGGCAGATAAATCTCTTACATATCCTAAGAGCCTCATCCTGAGAATGAGAATGATAAAAGATATCAGGAAAAATACAAACGTGTTTTAGGAAACAAATTGGAGTAAATGAAAGTGGGAAGTGTGGAATTAAGTGTCAGTCAAATGATTAAAAACAGAAAAAGTAAGGAACCCAAAAGATGGCCTAAAACCCCGATGCCTGATCTCTGAAAAGAGGCAAGGGAGATGTTAAGTCAGATCAAAGACTGGTTGTGTATCCCACTGAAGATATGTATTATGAGTTTATATTGTTCAGCACTGTTGACTACTCATGTGCAACTCAAAATATTTCCCAGTGGGAGAATACTACATTGGAAGAGATGAAGTGTCTGTGCTGACAGATTCATCTGTAGGCTGCAGGCTGATCACAGAAGCACAGAATCACAGAATGGCCAGGGTTGGAAGGGACCTCAAGGATCATGAATCTCCAACCCCCCTGCCACATGCAGGGCCACCAACCTCCACGTTTAATGCTAAACCAGGCTGCCCAGGGCCCCATCCAACCTGACCTTGAACACCTCCAAGGATGGGGCATCCACAACCTCTCTGGGCAGCCTGTTCCAGTACCTCACCACTCCCTGGGTAAAGAATTTCCCCCGATGTCCGACGTATATCTCCCCTCCCTCAACTTAAAACCATTTCCCCTCATCCTACACATATCAACCCTTTCAAAGAGTTGATTCCCCTCCCCTCTGTAGGCTCCCTTTAGGTACTGAAAGGCTGATGAGGATGTGATGGAAAAGGTGATTTTAGTTATCCATGTGAGAACATGATCTCTCCTTTCTTAGAAAGGAGGGCAAACAAATAAAGTGCTTTGAAGGTGATCTAGTTGTGAAGATGCTTTCCATGCTTTCCCAGATACAAGTTGCAAATTATTATCTACCTAAGCAAACATCTTTGGGTTTTTTTTCTGGTTATTTTTGTTGGTGGTAATGGTTGGTTTTGTTGTTTGGTTTTTTTTAACTGAACAGTAAGTATTTCAATGACTCAAGGAGGTCAGCTCTTTTCATTTATTTCCACAAAAAAAAAAAAAAAAAAAAAAAAAAAAAAAGCATGACATATCTTATAAAGTTAAAAAACAATGGAACCTTAATACTTCACAGCCCTTACCTTCATTCACACCATTGAGGTATTTGATCATTCAGTATCACCAGGTAGTTGTGATCTGCTTTTTTAAAGATGACAGTGTTTTATATCAAATCATGCTGACGCTAAATATATTCTTAGGCATTTGTTTCACAAACTGAACATACTTCAATAATGAGTTTAGTTTGTCACAGATTAGGTGCATTTATTTTTTTTTTTAATATTACTATTTTGCTATTATGTATTTCATTCTTCTTACTGCAAGTCTTTATTTAGTACCAGTAAGTTTATAAAATTATAAGCGAATATAACAATGAGAGACTCTAAATTAAAACAGTGCAACCTAAGCTGCTTTTCTGATAGGAGATGTAGTTCAACATCTTCAAAAAAGATTGCTTTCAGTCACCACACTGCTCACTTTCTTCTTCTCTGTCATTTCTGTTTCTTTCTTGTGCAGTTGCCACAATAATAAATAATTCTTTAAAAAGCCAGCTTAAGTTACACAGACACTTTCTACTGCATATAATGGAGTTGCAAATTCTGTTGTTATAAATTTAACATGTCATCTCTAGTTCAGGAGCAGTTGAAGAAGAATAACCACTTAATTTACAGCAAGTAATAAAATAATTATTTTTTTCATATATATATTATTATATTATATAATATATTATAATTAATTTATAATAAATTATAAATTTATTATATTAATAAATTAATTTTATTTTTATATTTTATAAATAAAATAAATATAAATTATATATATATAAATATTTTATATATAAATATTATATATAAATTATAATTTTATATATATAAATTATATAAATATAAATTATATATATAATTATATATATAATATATAATAAAATATAATGTATTTATATTTTAATTAAAAATTAAAAATTAATTATTGATAAATTATTATATTATATTAATAATAAATAAATAATTATAATATATTATATATATATAATACATTATATTATATATATAACATAGGTTAACCATCTTTTGACATTGGTATCAACTGAATCACAGGTTAAAGAATTAACAGGATTACTACTGCACTAAAGGTGAAACAAATTAATGCACAATTAAGTAAACTGATAAACATAAAATAAGTTCTGGATCTAACAACTAATAAGTTTATTCAAATAAACAGATGAAATACTGACACAAAAATTGTCTAGAAATTTTCAACATTAATTTCAAGTTTGTATTTTAAAATTGCCATTGTCATATATAAAACTTTGCTGTTGACTCATATATATATGTAACAAAAACTGGTTTTGAAGGGTTAGGTTTTGTTTTGATTGGTATTTGTTTTAATTTGAGTTTGTCAGACTTAGCACCATTTAACATATTAATTCCATCATTCAGACAGAGCATGTCATTGACATATTTGAGTTTCAATATATGATATACACTGTTCTTTCACCATTTCCTTCTTCTTATTTTCAGTATTACTTTCTTTGCTCAAGCATGTTTCCTTTCCATTTCTTTCTTTTTATAGTTAGATCTTCTGTTTTACTAATTTTAGTGATAAATCCATCTTTCTAGCTCTCATTGTATTTTATTTGTCAGATAAGCTTCAAATGAAAAAATAACATATTTAACCTCTACTACGGTCTTCCATCTCAGTCCACTGTAGCATTATGCTTTGTTTTCAACTGTCAACAAGATTTCAGTATTTTCATAAAAGACATAGATTTGTCTCAGTCAAATTGGTGAGATGACATTCTCCAGTATTTCAATAAAATTTGAATAGCCTGACACATTGTATTCCTTCTGTACTATCTTATGTAATCTAATAAAGAAACAATTTTTTTGTCCGTAAATATCTATATACAACTGCATTTACCTACAGTTATTCTTTCCCTCTGTCTTGTTTCATCCCTATACTCACTTCTCTCTGAAATTTATTACCATGATTGTTTTCATAAGTCTTTTAGTCATAAAATGTTGTAATAAAATTAGCAGACACCAGAATATTTCAGGAGGAAGACATAGTGAATTTACCCTCTACTAATCACTAAAAGCAGTCTTTCATACTGTGAAGACAGATGCAGCTGTGTAGACTCCAGTCCCAGTATTATTTCAGGTTATTGTTGTAAAACCATATTTTCTCCTGATACTATTTTCCTCTAAAATCTATGGAAACAAGATTTGTTGTTTGGGATGGGGAGAAGGAAGGGTGTTTTTTTACAGTGAACATTAAAAAGAAACATTGGCCTTTCAGCCTGTAGTTATTTTTATCTTTCTTCATGGAGTTTGCACTTACATGCTTTATTCATCCTTCATTTTTATTACAAGGATTCATTTAGTGTAATATTTTTCTTTCACAATCAGTGCAATTTTAATTGATTTTGATAGATAAGTGTGTGCTTTGAAATTTTAATATAGATCAATATTCTTTTTAACATGTTTATTGTAATTTAAAAATATATATTTGATACTTGCTTACTTATGTGCTTGCGAAGGATACACTCACCTTCTATTCTTGTTTTTCACCAATAATATTACTGAAAAATTGAAAATTCCCTTAGTTTTTCAATATGTTCTCATCTAAAATAATTTTCTATGTGTTTCTGAAAACTGTACTTTATTGAAAGGTGGCATATAATATGTAATGATTCAAAACAGACTCTGTGGTTACATACAATTTATTCTGGACTTCCTAAACGTTTTTCTTTAAACCACATTTGAATTTCACATATGGAGGATATAATGTTAAATCTATTGGAGAAAATAAAACTGTTAAACAGAAAAGTCTATTTTTATGACAAAAAGCTGGAATCTGATACATAATGAAGAAAAGATGTCTGTGAGAAATGTACTCTGTTTATGAGTCCACATAGCAACAGGGTGGGAATGAGTTTATTTCAATGTCATTTTAATATAATTGTTCCTTCCAGTGAAATTAAATTCCTCAAACAATGAGATGCATCTGTGAAAAAGAGAAATCCAATCATAGGATGCTTCAGGCTAAACATTTCCAAAAAGAGTAGGGATGTATCTCTGCTATTCTACAAGAGCCGAGTCAGAACACATCTGGAAAACTATGAAGTTCTAGTCCACCATATTCTACCAGGATTCTGGTAAAAAAGAACAGCTTGTTTTTGTTGTATGAGTAAAATAAATGTTGAGAAGAGGTATGATTACTCTAAATTTGACATAAGGAAAGCTCTTAGAAAACAAAGCTGTTAAAACTAAGTCTCGTTGGGAAAAACACAAATGTGAATAGGCTGGCTATAATTGCATTTAGCTCTGATATTACAAGATGCCTGACCAGAAAGGAATTCTGAAAAAAAATGAAAAAAAATTTTAAAAAGTCTCTATCAGAGGAAAGGAGGAAAAAATCTATTTTAAGAGGGCATTATATCAGTATAGAATCATAGAATTGTTTGATTTGGAAAGGAAACTTAAAGATCACCTAGTACCTCCCCTGCAATGAACAGAAACAGATACAGGCAGATCAGGTGCTCAGAGCCCAGCCCAGTTTGATCTTGACTGTCTCCAGGGATGGGGTTTCCCCCACATCTCTGGGCAACCTGTTTCAGTGCTTCACTACCCTTCTCATAATATATATCTCATATATCCAATCTAAATCTCCACTCTTTTATTTGGAAACCATTTCCCCCTGTCTTATTACAACAGAACCTGCTAAAAGAGTCTTTCCCCTTCTTTCTTATTGCCTTCTAATGCTATAATATGAGGGGAGGTAGCTGGGAATTTGTGATTGAAGGTTCTGAATGAGTTGTCTGACTGCTAAATAAGGTACCATTGTGGCATCGTACGAAAAAAAAAAAGTAGAACTACAGTCAGCTGCTGTATGATTTGAGTAATTCACTTTGAGCTACACTGATTTTGAATGATTCTCTTTACTTCATGCTGGTTTTGATTCTGAAGAAACCTACGAATGCCTTTCATATTCTTTTATTTCCACATTTTTTCCTGTGCATTGATGTTCAACGCCAGCTTTTGATGTTCAATATTGCTCTGCTGTGATAAACATTTTTTGAACTTTTTCTAGCTTTACTTTGTAAGATGTTTTAGTTTATCAGAGCTGGATGCTAAAGTTTTCTATTCCATTCTATCAATATGCTAAATGAAAGAGTAGAATATAAAATTTCAGAAGAGGTATGGAATTTTTTAAGGGACACACAGATTAGGATTTTTAAAGAAATATGCAATGCTCAGTCTAAATTTCAAGTTAATTGCACATTAGAATCCAGAAGCTACATAGGTTGCTCTGAAAGTAATGCCTCCTCTTTTTTTCCATCAAAACTACAATGGGTACAAAGGGTACGGTGACATTATTTGGTAAATTCTCAGCTAGAAAAAACATATTTTTCAACACAGTCACTACCATTAGATATGCTTTTTCACCAGTGCTGAACAAGAGCCTGCATGCTGTGCTTGTGAATATCTGCACCAGTGAAGGTGACACTGCTGTCACCACTGCTGAAACAAACTACCCACTTCCTCACTGTGTTCACATCCACTGTTTGATCCACAGGTATGTTCTGCAAGGTACATGTCAATGAGTGCCGTTTTTTCTTTATGAGGGAAATTAATGACACACTCTTACTACATCCACATTTACGTCATGCTGTTTTGTCAGACTGTCCCTCTGCTGCCATCTGTCGTACAACAATAGAGTGAAATTGAATATTGGTGGGACACACTATCAACAGTTGCCTCTGAAAAAGTGAGCCAAATTAATAAAATAGGAGGCATTATTTTTGGAGCAGGCTTCACACAGATCACCCAGTTGCAGCCAGAAGACAGATTACTGAATAAATTACAGCATTTCCAATATTGTCAGGTATCTGTCATTTTACACTGTAGGCAAGACTATTTTTATATACTGTAATTATGCACTGAGTAGTTGTTTTTTAAAGTCTGTATACTGAAAGACAAACAGTGCAAGATTTGACATGTATTTGCAAGGTGTTTTTCTTTTATAATACATAATCTTTTTTTTTAGTAAACTGACAATGATTCATATGTAACAAATACTGTTAAGACTTTGATTTTGAATAATTCCCAGGACGCTGTGTTCATTAGCTAACACCAACTTCTTTTGGAAGAGATGCACAAAGAATTCATTCAGTTTTGAAGTGAATATCTCAATGTGCACAGTGTTGATCTTCGAATTGTTCCAAGAATTGTATTAACGAATACACCACATATGTGATTTAAGTTATAGTAGTCCTTCACATGTACTTCAGCAGAACAGAAAGAAATAGGATGAGGTCAACTTTCTGTTGTCTCTTTCTTTTTGTTCAGGATGTTGCAAAATAACAGGGAAAGGGAACTTCAGGAGACATACTGTTCACGTAGATATCAGATATGGAAGCATAATTTGACAGGTATATTTTTCAGCTCTTCCATAATGTTCAGTGTAGGAGTTCAGTCAAATGTCTTAGGAATGCTTTGCTACTCACAATCTTGTTTTTGAAAAATAGTTAGGCATGTTCTGAAACCTCAGCAGAGAAAAAGCAGAGAACTGGCTGAAATACAATGCCATTAATATTTTCTGAGAAGTGCAAAGGCACAGACAAGGTAGAAACCCATTTAAAGTTCCCTTAGCAAAAGGACACAATATAAATTCTTCCAAGAAATCGGATTTTGTCTGGTACCAGTCACTCAGTTCTGATTAGAAAGCAGACAGTGAACTTCTGCCACTTAACAGAAATCTATTCCTCACAGTGCTACAGCCTACTATTATATTTTCCCCATACATCCTGAATGCCATTAAATTGTATTTTATTTCAAAATGTTATATATAAAATATTAAAGACTGAACCACTAGGCACTTACTGTCCATCCATAGTGTTGTGTCTTTCAACAGTATTGCCTTAATCTGTAGAGTGGGTCCTCAGGATCACCCCAGTATCTGCAGGCTTATTCCAGGTAGTTTATTTGTCAAAATGGAATGATTTTTGTCTGACCTACTTAAACACTTTCAATTCCTGTCTATAAGACACCATCATTTAAAACTAAATCTTCTACTCCATATGCAGCATAGACTTGTGTAAATAGTGCTGAAAGGTACTCAAAATATGGGTGAAAAATACCGTATTTAATTTTAAGTATTATTCCTTTTAATAAAAAATAAAATAAACAGATAATCAGAAATCAGGTGCCTGTTTCTCATAGATCACAGCTAAGTTTTAAGTATGCAAATAGAACTTACATCATTATTGCCATACTATCTGTATCTACTATTAAATTATACTATCTGTAAACATAATAATGCAGATATTTGCATACATGTGTGTCTATATCTACATCTAAAATATTGCTATTTCAAGGCAGAAATTCAAAACAATCCCCCAAAATGTAAGCACTGTCTGGAAAAAGCCATCTCTGAAAATGCTGACTGTGGCTGGTAAAGCAGTAGCACATTCCAGAAGAATACAGACTTTCATGAAAATGCCAACTAATAGTCATGAACTGCTTTAGAGGAGGGCAAAAGCTTTACCAGTGAATTAAATAAAAATTAAGTATTTTTCTTTGACAAATATTTAGCAACAGAAAATTGTTAAATGGCTCACTAAAAATTTTTAAGTGTTTGTTCACACTAATGTAAAAATGAAAACAGCCTTCAACAGGAGGAATAAATTTGTAGATTTAGTGATAAATTATTCCATGCCAAAGTCATTGCTCTGTTATCCCTGTGTTCATTCTCCATGTGAAGGTGCTTACAAGCTCAGTTTCCTACCTGATTTTTAATCTGATATTTCTTTGGTTCACATCTTGCTAATCAGTGCTGACAACTTTGCTTCATTTACCCACATCAATCTTCCACATATTACACTTTAACTTTTACACTGCATTTCTCTTTCACATATTCCTTTCCTGGAGTTTTCATCCTACTGATAACCTTTCTTTTCTGCCTAAGGACAGTATCTTGTTTATCTATTTTTCCAAAATACCTTACTTTGTCTCTTTAATTTATGTTCTTGAACCAAACTAAATTAATTAATTAGGGTTAAAGTTTTAAAATAAAAAAACTTTAATGTGTCTAAATGCATAATTTAATAAGCATACTTGTTCTCCAAGCAGCTTAAAGAGAAACATATTCTATGCCCTTGTAACATAATTTCTTTTTTTTCCGGTTATATTTTCAATATTCTCAGTAGCAGTAGTATCCAAAAATAAAATATTATATGTAAATATATACAGCATCAGCAGATGAAGGAAGAGCAACTGACATCATCTACATGAACTTTGAAAAGTGTTTGGCACCATCCTATGCAACATCCTTGTCAACAAATTAGAGAATGATTTGATGGATGGGCCACTTGCTGGATAAGGAATTGGCTGGACAGTTGCACTCAGATAGTTGTGGCCAATTGCTCAATGTCCAAGTGGAGACTGGTGATGAGTGGTGTTCCTCAGGGATCAGTACTGGAATTGGTGCTAATTAACATCTTTGTAGGGGACACAGAGAGTGGAATCGAGTGCAGACTCAACAAGTCTGCAAATAACAACAAGCTGAGCAGTGCTGGTGACACACTACAAGGGAGGAATGCTATCCAGCTGGACCTGGACAGGCTTAAGAAGTGGACCCATGTCAACATCATGAAGTTAACAAGGCCAAGTAGAAGGTCCCACACTTGGGTCAGAGCAGTCCCAAGCAGAAACAGGCTGGGCAGAGAATGGCTTGAGAGCAGCTCTGAGGAGAAGGATTGGGGCTGTCGGTTGATGAAAGACTCAACAAGAGCCGGCAACGTGCGCTTGCAGCCCAGAAGGCCAACTGCATCAAGAGAAGTGTGACCAGCAGGTCAGGGAATTGATTCTGCCCCTCTACTCTGTTCTCAGGAGACAGCACCTGGAGTACTGTGTCCAGTTCTGGAGACCCCAACACAGGAAGGACATGGAGCTGCTGGAGCAGGTCCAGAGGAGAGCCATGAAGATGACGAGAGGGCTTGAGCACCTCCCCAGCCTCTCCCAGGCTGAGAGTGCTGGGGCTCTTCAGCCTGGAGAAGAGAAGGGGAGGGGATCTTATTAGCAGCTTTCCAGTACCTGAAAGGGGCTTACGGAAAGCTGGGGAGGGACTTTTTATAAGGCCATGTAAGAACAGGGAAAAAGAAAATGGTTTTAAAGTGGAAGAGAGTATACTTAGACTAATTATTAAGAAGAAATGTGAGGGTGGTGAGATATTGAAACAGGTTGCCCACTGAGGTTGTGGATTCCTGCTCCTGGGAAGCACTCAAGGCCAGGATGGATGGGGCTTTGAGCAACCTGGTCTAGTGGCAGGCGTCCCTGCCTATAGCAGGGGGGGTGGAACTAGGTGATCTTAAAGATCCCTTCCAACCCAAACCATTTATGATTCTGTGATTCTGTGATATATACTATGTACATCTTAGGTGGGTTCTACTTTCCGAGTGGTTACTTTAAATCAGATGAATTGAAATACTTGTAAGCCTCATGTATCAGAAGTATAAAGAGAAAGTGATTATGAATTTGGTTAAAAAAAAGTCTGGCAAAATCTGGTAAAAGATTATGACAAAGCACACAAAATCAGAGTTCAAGATACCTCATAATTTATTCTTGCTCTTAGGACAGAAAAAATAATCTATCTCTAAATTAAATTTAAGTTAAATCACTTGAATCTCTATATTTTCAAAACTTTCAGTCCATCATCCGCACTGATAAAATGTCTCAAATTTTCTGTAATGTTAACTTATTTCGTTAATGAGTATCAACATGATGAGTATGTAATGTTGTTCTTTTGATCCTGACCTTTTCTAAGGGAAGACAAAAAATACATACATACAAATGTAAGAGAAGATGAGTCTAAATGGTGTCAAGCAGTTGTCTAGTCCAGCACATTGTTTACATCACTGCTTCTAAGGAACGTGTGAAAATTTCACAGAATATACTATGCAATGAAATTTCCTAGGGGAAAAAAAAAAAAAAAAAGGCACTTAGAGAATTACTATATTTTCTTCACTGATGCCATAAGCAAAATAGTGCTGGAAAATTTTGCATAGTTTCTTGCACTGAGACATACTGCACAGATTGCTTCCTTACAAAATGCCAACTGATATTAAACATTTTTTTAATGTCATCCCGTATCTCAGTTGACAAATAATCCCTAATGTGTGAACTTTTGGAAAGCTGGACTTCATGAAATGAGAACAGTTCTCCTGTAAGCTACATGGAAATGTCACTTCCCTACTCTCAGCATGCTGGACAGTTGTAGAGTAATGTGTAAATGAGATCTGGGCCTAAATATATATATATATATATATATTCTGTATCTACAGGATTCTTAAAAACTGAAATATGTGGCAAATACCTTGATGACAGGCAGCATAGGAGGAGGTCTGTGAAAGAATATTTCTGCTAACACCTGAAATTTTAAAAAGGCAGCCTAAATCTGAGAGGCAAGTGAGATGCAAAAAATGATTTCTTTAATAAATATTTCTATCTATTTTTGGAAATGATCTTCCAGCCAGTTAAATTCCTACTAAGAATTTTCCTTAGTAGAAGATCCAAAATATTTTCTATGGCCCTATCTTGGATTAAAAAATAACACATAAAGTTGTCAACAGCAAAGTTCTGTTCACTTTAAGGAAATGAGAACAGCAAATTTTGTATCTGCTAATTATGGTTCATTGAGATATTTTAAAGATCTAGAAATCTCTATTTGCTACTTCTCAGATGAGAGCTTTTTTTCCTGACAATTAGAATTTTCTCTGAATGTGTCTTATCTTCACTTTGCTATGAAATGAGGTTGAGATCTAAGTGTACACTGAGATATAAGTATATATGAAGCAGAATAGGTCTTTAAGAACTCAGATATCTTAAAAATATTCAATATTAATATGCTTTTTCTGATACAAATTCCTCAAAACTACTAATCCTGAAGATTGTACCCTCACCTTAACAGTTATGAACTGTTCTTCCTGTTACCTGGAAGTCTTTCACGTTATCTCCATGAGATTGCACTGTTCTTCAGTCTAAGCATAAATGAGATTATGCTAAATTGAAAATAAGACCCTATTATAATACACTTTAGCCATTTCTTTACTATAAAAGCAAAGGAAATCATTTCCTGGCTATAATTTAATGCAACTATTTTATACAGTTTTCCAATGCTTACTTCACAGTAATCTTGCTACATGAAAACAGCAGTACATCATATTATTTACTGAAAACATTGAGCTATCTGGTTAATTAGAGAAAAATGCCATTGATCTTTCAGTATAAAGAAACCATTTTATTCGAGTCCGAATGTATTACACTCAAAATGCTACTAAGCCTTCCCAAATTGTACAGAAGAAAAAAAAAAGAAAAAAAACACCAACAAACTCAAACAATTACAAGCAAATTCTATTTTCTCTAAGACTTCTTTTTCTAGGCATATTTTTTAAAATTGTTTTCTCTGAATATTCCCAAGAGAAGCAAAGCCATTCCTATGAAGCTGATTCAATTATAAGGCTAAACACTTATTCCTCTGACTTCTACACTTTTTTTTTTTAATTATTTCCAGTATGAAATTATCTATTCACATTGCATGCTAGATAAATGAAATCTGCTGCCCCCTTTGAGACCTGGATATTCCATTCTACATGGTCATGAAGACTAGTTGTGACCAAGATGAGCAATGGGCTGTACTTAAAAAACTGTGACTGACCTCTCAGACACATTGTCACAGCCCATTTACAGATTTCAAGTCAGATTCAGGTGCTCTGAATTTTTTATTCCAACTCATACAAAACTGAACTGGCAAAAGATTGACAGAGATAGATATGGTGACAGATGTACTTCTGTAGTGCTTATTTATGTTCAACACTACAATTCTCAACTGCTTTAATTTTAAAGTGTATCACAGAATCACAGAATCACAGAATGGCCAGGGTTGGAAGGGACCTCAAGGATCATGAATCTCCAACCCCTCCACCACATGCAGGGCCACCAACCTCCACACTTAATACCAGACCAGTGTAAGTAAATTTGTCTTTATAAAGTGAAAAGGTATAGAAGGGACTGTGATGAAAGTATCAAAATGACATTTGTAATAAAACCAAGGGCTTGATGTTCACCATTCTAAAAGGGAATCAAACTAGAGAGAATTTAAAGAGTGAGGTGAACATAAGTCCACGAGGTGCATTTACTATGATCTTAGAGAATAAGAGAAGTATTTTAGTCTGTCAGTTATTTATTTATTTATTTATTTATTTATTCAACTATTTATCTATTTATTATTTATTTATTTTGGATGCAGACCCTATTTAGTTCTATTAGGTATAATAAGCTGTTGTTTCTGTTTTTGGTGTTTCTTCTGCCACTGAGAAGTATTCTTACCATCTGAGTTGTGTTTCTGGAATTGCCTCAGACTCTGCGATGAGTCGAATTTTTTTTTCCACTGTGTGCAAATTTTGTCACTGCAGGAACTATCCTTCCCATAAATGGATGAGAATACAGAAGTGATGAGCATTTCACTTTATGTAACTCTAGCTGGTACTACTAACAGTGGCACTCTATTTCCACTCTCCCAAAGGAGAGTGGAGTCAAGTGCAAGTCAATAATGCTGGAGACAGCATTTATGCTCTGATGTGTGGCATGTCCCCTTGCTTTGTCAATGAATCCTTGTGGAGTCATTACTTCACTGGGCCAGCTGGACACAAGATGGAGAATCGTGCAGGACTTGCCACATACCACTGTACTGAAAAAGAATCGCATCCTCCAAGACCTTGTACAAACTGTGCATGGCAGCTGCTGCAGCTTTCTCTGGGCTCTCTGGCACTGCTAAGCACAGCCTGACTCCACTCTCATCTGCCTGTGGTAAGCAATGCCAGACGTCAAGCTCTGTGAGGTCTTCCCAATCACTGTACTTGCTAAATTGTCTGACTACAGAACAAAAAAAAACATACACAAAAACAAAAAACAAAAATCAGCCTGCTTTACTTCCTGCTTGTTCCTCCCGGTTTGTAAAGTGTCAGGCCACAACTTGCTTCTTTCCCCATACATCCAATCTTCTGGCATAGAGCATGCCTCGTTTCAAACCTTATTTAGCCTTTTAAAAACAGTTTCCAGCATCCCATTTTTTCCTAAACATGGTTCATAATCTCAAGATAATACATTACACCCATTAAATTGAAGTTAGGATCCTGGAATAAATCATGAATTCCTATATTAACAGCAAGAATCAAAGTTACTGTCAATATTAATTTTCATTTCAAATTTCATTTCATTTAATATGCTGAGCTTGCTGGAATATGTATCAATTTTAGTTTCTAATTATTTTTTAAAAAAATAAGAAAAATATAGAGCAACAGCATAGCCACTTTCTCCTATAAATGGGTATTGGAGACAACCCTTGCCACAGGAGATGTCACTCTCAAGCTCTTTCTTACTTCAATAATTACTACACTGAAAAATCCTGTCATTTGGATCAGAGTTCTTCCTGTGTATATTCCTGGTAATAGTTTTGGCACCAGTAAATGAATACCACTCTATGGCAAGAAGTTCTCCACTTCCTTTTCTGTTCAGCACACAGCGTAATAAACATGATGGGATGTTCAGTCTCTTTGAAGCTGATGCTGATGAATTCTATGTTTTTGGGAGGAGACCTATTAAAGGCTTTTTTAATACCTGGAAATGCGTTTTGGACAGCGTTTGCGTTGCAAAGCCAAAGTCACAACCATATGTAGAGAGAATTAGATTGCATTGTTTCCCTTGCAGATTTGTATCCCCATGAATGTTTATTCACACAGAAACTTAGATAAGTTTCCCAAGAATGTTCAAGAGCCTTATCCCTCCTAATTTGGTATTCTCTTGAAACTGAGGGTCCAAAACTTGACATTCATTCTCACTCATGAGTGGTGGGGTGGTTTTTCTTCAATATTTTTCTAATGTTGTTATTTGAAACATTTTATGCAGAAGGTTGTAAGGCACTGAAATGGGAAACTGTGGATTCCCCTTCCCTGAGAACATTCTAGGCCATGTTCAAGGCATTTGAAGGAGGTTGGATGGGGCCCTGGGTGACCCTACTCTTGTCAAGGGAGTGGAATTAGATGATGTTTAAAGTTCCTTCCAACCTACGCCTTTCTATGACTATTTTATTCAGTGAGAGTCTGAATGACTTGGAGTGTCCTACATCCCTTTAAACAATTTATCTGTTACTTTTCATATGAGAAGAAAAAATAACGCTTAATAAATTTCATTTACAGAAAAAAAATGAGACCATATTATGAAATACTGTATTGAATTGCTGTTGTATTTATATCAAAAATGAATACTATATTTTTAATTGCAATTCTTGTTACAATAGCTATTATAAATGGTGAATTAGAAAAACCAATGAGAAAAAGAACTATCAGATAGAAAATCAACAAGAATATCAATTGTGGCATTAACTTTCAATTAACATTTAAATTTACTAAAATTTCTTTTACTTTGTATACCAAATTAATTACCTGCTGAAAGTTCTTGTGAAAAATAACTATGAATTAACATATATATTAGAAATAAAAATAAAACTTACACCAATCACATATTGAACAATTAGATTGGAAAACAAAATATATTTACATGTTGCATTATTTTTAATTTTACTAAAAATTGAAACTGTAGTTTTAAAATGATAGATATTTATAATGGATGTATACAAATGTAGGTCACTCTGGAAGTAATGCCTCCTATTTCTTGCCATGGAAACTAAAACTGATACTAAGAGCACAGTAACAGTAATTGATAGAGCAAGTTGTTAGCTGCAAGTCACTATTTTTCAGCATACTCATCACAATTAGCTATGCATTTTTGCCAGGAACAAAGAAGAGCCTACATGCCATGCTTGTCAATATCTACCAGTGGAAGTGACCCACTGTCACTATCACCACTGCCGTAACACTCCAGCATGGCCTCACTATGTTCACATCCACTGTTTGGTCCCTATAAATGTTCACCAAGCGTCAGTGAATGTGAGTGGGTGTCGTTTTTTCCACATGGAGGAATTCATTTTCACACTTTTCTTCATCTGTACTTCCATGTCAGATGCCATTCTGTGAGTCTGCCCCTCTGCTGCCTTCTGTCACGTGGCAACAAAAGGTAATATTGGCAGGAAAGTTCAACCTCTACTGCCATACCACCCACATCCACCTCTGATGTCATGGATGTACACCTTAACATAGGAGGCATTACTTTCAGAACAGCCCTCCTGTAAGGATACACATGTACAGCATATATCTCATGCTTTTGCTGAGTGCATCGTGTATAATATAATATATTTGTATACATACATATATATTTTCTCTCTGTTTACGTTTAAATATAAGAGTCTGAGAAGGGTACATTTTTACTTTTATCATTTTAGAAATATTTATATAGTTAGAAAAATTCAAGTTGCTATCATGTATTTTTGTTGGTACTTGAAAAAAGTTTATCAAATCAGTGTTAGGAGTGGCACTTCAGATTGAAATGAAAGTATTTTCAAGGTCTCATCAAATACTTATTAACAGAAAGAATTCTGAAGTGATATTGTATGCAGAGAGAAAAGGAGACATGCATACACATTTTTTAAAATTATAATCTAGGTCTTGTCTAGGTTATGTTGCACAGTCTCATTATGGTCTTTGTGTCCCAAACACCTTAGAGCATGTAGTTGAACCTTTTAAACTCTCAGTTCAGATCAAGTAATTAAAACACATGATTAGTAGATGAGATCTTATGCAAATTCTTTTTCTTTCTTTTTAAATTTTTTTTTAGCATATAGCCTTTCAGAAATTGGCAGCAAAAGCAAACAGACGGAACAGAACTTCACAATCAGGATGTCAGCAACACAAACCTGCTTAAACTTCAGAGTAATATCCTTAGACTTTGTTATTTATTTGGGCTCTGCAATTTGTAATATATGAAAATCAGATTACATTAGCTAAATCTCTGCCCTTTAAAAGAAAATCAAGGAAAAGCTAAGACATTTTTTTAGAACTAAAGGCAAGACAACCAGTTAACAGGAAATGCATATACTTATAGTAATTTTAACCTAGTCAGGAGTGCAAGACAATGACCAGAAGAAATATGAACTACAAGGCAGTTTTAAAATGCATGAAAATTTCCCAAGCTGTTAATATGATCATATTAACATTGATCTACTTTCTCAGTTTTTGCCACTTCAACCCCATTTTTCACCATTAACATCACTTCACCATTTTACACAGAGAATATGGCTGCAGTAGGTGAGAATCAGTATGACAGAGAGTCCTTTAATGTCAATTGGTCAAATAATTAAGTTTTAAATCACCATGACTTTTGTTCCTTCAAGGATAAAGCAGAACACGTTACATGCTTTCCAGTTCTGTATTCCAGTAAGTTGATATTTTGGTTCACTTAATTTGTGATTTGTTTCTTGATTATGAACCTTTGAGAAAAACTATGACTGTGTCTGAAACAGATTTGGGAAGAAGGAAGTATTCTGCTTTGCAGAGGGAAAAAAAGACAGAAAGAAAAAAGCTGAAGTGAGCTGGCTGTGCAATAGTGTGACGTTATACTGTAGATGTCTGAATACCACATGCAAACTTAACCCATTGCTCAAGCACGTCATGAGCTCTCATCATTTCCTTCTGTTCAGTTTTTGCATAGAAGATCCTACACTTGTAACTTGTGCCACTGCCAGAAACTGGTCTCCATTTTTTTTCCCTGGATATTCATAAACTTATCCAGAAATTGAGAGTCCTAACTCATAAGTTTTTAAACAGCTCTCCTCTCTTCTCCTCTCAGAGAACCTACTTTCAATAAGATAATATTATTTTGTGATATTTCAGGATTTAATCAACAAAATTTTTTAGTTTAGTAAGATCGGCAGAAAATATAATCACCAGGGCTAGCTCCTGTGAGAAAACTATTAACCTTTTATATGCACTCTGATCAGGACTTAAAGCTGTAGATAGGAGTTGCAAATGATTTAGTAATCATTCTAACTTTCGAACAAGTCATTTCCATTGTAGGTTCTTTCAGTGTTAATTGTGGGAGCAGTAGCTCAGGCTTCAGTGACATGGAAAATGAATGAAAGTCTGCGTTTCATTTATTTTGGATTTTTTTAACATACCAGGTTTGGGCGCTGCACTTTTTGCCTTGATCTGTGATTCAGTGAACATGCATCATAGAGACATAAACAGCTAATATTGAAGATATTTATGGGCATGCTGCACTTCTGCAAACATTGGTGGTCTGGTAATCTGACAAGGTTAGAGTTTCTTGTTTATGTCACTGAAACAATAATACTGTTGATTCCAGTCAGCTTTTGGATGAGATGTTTAAAGAAAGGAAAAGAAAATTTCTTCCTGGAAAATTTTATTTCCTGGAGCCTGCTAGAAAATTTAATGTGTAGTCAGGCAATACTGCAGAATGATAAAAAAAAATAAAAATACCCAGATTTGACAACTTCCAGAACTTTTTGCCTGATAATTAATTGCTTGTGATCAAACTTTTCTTTGAAAATTTCAAGGTTTTCTTACTTCGAATGAAATAGATTTAATAGGAAATCTTCAAATAAAGTTTTCATTTCTGTTTTTTTTTAAAAAAAAACAACACTTGCAAGTGCTCATTTTTCATAATACAAATATCTGCTTCAGTGTCTAAGTCTAATTTTTTCCATTTTATTCTCAAAGTATACAGATGAATATATCTGTAACATCCTGATTCATTATGGCTAACAATTGGGAATTGAAATTAAAAAAAAAAAGTCATTTGCACGATGGGCATGTTTCCTAGTTTGTAAAGAATGTAGATTAACTCCTTATTCTATCATGTCACATTACAGTGCTACAGCACCCAAGATCAAATGAGTAGCAACCTCTTCCATATGCAAGTCTTCAAAGAGTATTTTAACTTCCCCACTGAATTTCTGAGGGTGATTAACTCAGGTAAGTGAGTAGTGGAATGCTATTTCAGTATTCTTAGAGATTTAAAAAAAAAAAAGTCCTTTATGTTGCCTTTTTTTTTTTTTTTTAACTTACAAAAGCACTTGAAATTTGATGGATTTTGATGAACAGTTCATAATGATAAACAGTTCATGATAAACAGTTCAGTTTTATCTTTCATGTCACCCTACTGTCTCAAGGGTAAGGTATGCAGTTTTTTTTTTCATGTGCTACTAATATCGGCATTATTTCTTCAACAGTTTCACTAAAGTTCTTGAAATATTCTTAAACGGATTTCATACAATCATATACGTGTTTAGTTCTGCTTGTTTCTGCCAGTAACTGGCTAGATATGGATGAATATATTTTGTTAACAAGAATATCTCTAGTGCTGGAAATGTATAATATAATATATAATGTATATTTATTATGGAAAATAAAATCAAATCTGTGAGCTATTACCCAGACCAGAAAGATGGAAAAATATTTTAGAGTAAGAATGCTGAGTTTACAGATGGCATTACTGGTCTGATACAAAGAAAAGCCCTCGAGATCAACTGCATACTGTAAAACATCACTGTGTTTCTTTATGCTTCTTTTTCTCCTTAAATAACTGGGTTTAAAGACATAGTAACTGACCAGATATTTTTCAGATTCCTAAAGAGTTCCACATAGTATTCTCCAGTTAATTTGACATCTTGTATTTAGAAATCTCCTTGTAAACTGTTCTTTAAAATTACTGAAATGTACTATTTGATTAGCAGTTTGAAAACCATAGGTTCTCACTGTGAGCCAAGTTACCATAATGATAGATCTTTATAGCATGATTCACCAAAGTATGTGCCATTCATATGGAGTCCAAATTATTCAACTGTAAATTTGAAATATTTCAACCTCAGGTTCATACTATTCATATTTCATATTATTTTTTGCATTCATCATTCTTGCTAAGTGTTTCCTCCAACTTTTTAAAAGCCCATCAATTTTTATAGTTACTGAGTTATTCTATAAAGATTATTAATATGGTAATTTTGCTATGGAATTCAGACAAAGGGTGTAACAGGGAACATTAAAAGGGCTTTGGGAATTGACAGTAGGAATGGAAATGTTTTCTTTGCTAAAATATTAATATAAAATATGTGCAGCATAGTCAGGGAAATGTTTTGACCAAGAACTGTCCTAGATGTAAAACGTTCAGGAATCTGTGGAAAGCCTCATTTTCTTCAAAACAACTCTGTTTAAGCAAAGAACAAACACTATATTTTGTGATCAACTCCCCGGGGTTAAGAGAGGAAGGTAAAAAAGGACAAACACATTTTTTGAGTCCTTCACTGAATGGTACTCACTTAAACCAAAGCATGCAGCACAGCATTACTTGCAGCAAGATGATAAAGTAATGAGCCTATTAAGTAACTCAGAATATACTTCTATTAATATTTATTCATCCAATGCAGCTTCTTCTGCTGTATAAAGAGATTCTACAGTATGAACAGATTCTTCTTGAAATTCTTTGGTTCTACCTAGAAAAGATACATAGCAATCTCCTGGCATTTTCTTGGGATTTAAAAACAGCCCTCAGGTTTTCTTTGAAGGAGGATTTCTAGAGTCTGTAGAGCTGATATTCAGAGAATTTCAGAGAGCAGGGTTTAACTAACACAGAGAGCCTTGTAAGAAGGAGAGCTGTTAACTCAAATCCTTTTCCTGCATAAATTACAGTTCTGTGGGTTAGTATTTGAACGTATTTACTTCAGGTGGTTTTACTCAGTTAACACCGGTAGAATATTTAATTAATGTCTATATGTGCTTAAGTTCTGTATTTTAATTCTATTAATTGATTTTCATCTTTTGATGGTAATGTGCTTGGACTTCCTTTGAGTTAGGGGAGGGGAGGGGAGTTTCACAAATAACAATGTTATATATATTGCATATTTTAGCACTTTTTTTTGAAGAAAATGTTTGCACTGGCTAAGCAGAGACAGTAATAGTGAAGGTGTGGAAAGAAATGTTTCAATTAAACTATTCATAAGTTCTTAATAAACAGGCTGGGTAACAATATAATAAAAGTTGCAGTGAAAAATAAAAATCCTGAAGTCCAAACTCAATCTGACTCTGAACAGCTGCATCAGGATCTTATGATAAGGAACAACTTGATAAAGGAAACAACAGATAAAATTGTGTATCAGCATATGTAAAACAAAACACAAGAGCACATGGGCAACTCCATATGCAGATCACTATGATTCTAGATACTTACCACTGCATACAAATATCTTAATAGCTGTAAATATCACCTCAACTGCTTACAAGTTGTTCAATATTATTACAGAGAGCAAACAAGATAATAATAGTATACCACTGCACAAATTCACTGTTACCACATCGTATAATATGCAATTCTCAATTGCTTTGCTCCTCCATTACATCTAACTACAGAGAATACAGCAAGGGTGGTCAGAAATATAGAATGCTTTCCATGGTAGAGAAGAAACTGATTGTAATGCTTCTGTGTAATAAGCAGGAAACTGAGGGATATCATAAAACAGTATATATACTGAGCAGTATATATATAGTATGAACAGTATAAATATTTACTTTTTTCTCTGATGTTCTTTAGCACACTGAATACCAGATTAAATCATACCAGAAGGATAGCTGAGTTGTACTTGTATCCTTTTCTGAAATTCAGTTAAAAAGACGATATGTTAATTGGAACTTTGGTATAAGAATTACTATAGTGTATCAGGTTATCAAAGATCAATTGTATTAAGTTGACAGCTTCATTTTTGTGGTATGGCTGACTGCCAGACCAACCCACTTCTCTCACTTCTCAATAGGAAAAGGGGGCAAAATTAGATAAAAAAGATTATGGAGGAAGATCATGACAGGGAGATCACAGTTAAAAATCATGACCAAAACAGACTCAATTTGAGGAAAATTTATTTAATTTATTGCAAATTAAAATAGATTCGGAGATTGAGAAGAAAAAAAAAAGACACACAAAATACATACATACATACATAAATACGTACGAAAATAAAACACCCCTTCTTGTTCCTAGGCTCAACTTCACCCCTTCATCCTCAACTTATATGATGTATAGCCTTCAAATTAGGGTAAATAATTCTCAGCATTTGTCCAACTTCCTTTTTTAAGCTTGCTCTTTTCATCTCCACTCTAATAAGTAAACCTGGATCTATTCTGAACTTCTTTTTTCCCTTTCCTTCTCCATCCACTCCCAGAGTGTCACTAGGAGTTTCTGGGAAAAAAAAGCCCAAGTTTCATCATAATGCCAAGATGTGAAAGAAGTTGAAGAGTTCCTCAAATTCTTTTGAGAAAGGGCAAGCTACATTGAAGGAAAGCTTCCGGAAGAGAGACAGGGAACAATGCTACAATTTATCTTAAAAAAAAAAAAAGATCAAAAGCATTGGAGAAGAAAAATCCCCTATTTCTTTACCTTTTCTATTACAATTTTCACAGAATGTTTCTGTAAAACAGATAAAAATTTGATTGACCTGTGTAGGACCCACAGTATTTTGGTGGCAAAATGACAGCAAGAAAAAAGTTGTCTGATGAACAATGGGAACTTTTTTGTTAATATTAAGTTACAGAATGAGTAAATAAGGGTAATGGAAATTGAATCTTGAGCTATGAGAATATCAGTGCAACAAACAGCGGCTTTGTATATCACTGGGCTCCATATGGGCTAATTGACTCTGAAGCTCTCCATAAAGCACACTATATTCCAGTGAGAATGTCTGACAGCAGCACATTTTGTCTCAGAGTTCAGTGATACACAGACAAAGTAGTGATGAAGCAAGACAGTAAAGCTTTGCTCTGCTATTCTTCTCTTGGAAAGAAAGAAGTTTTTCCAGCCATACTTGCAAATTAAGAAAGTAATCTTCAACCACTGTTTCCACTTTGTTCTCTACTGTCAGAGCCCTCTTTCTAGAAGCTCTGTCTCACTTTACTGAAATAATGATTCTTCAGCAAATGATGTTTTAAAAGTAACTCACATGTTGCTTTTAATTTTCCTGACTTATTTGTATATTGTCAACCCAGAACAGAATGCCTTATCTAATGTGCATGTAAGTTCAGAACAAATAATGCATACAGTCTTACAAAATAATCTTATGAGTTCAGGTTATTTAATAATTGATCTGTATACAATATAATTTCATAATAAACGAGCAGTCCTTTCTTATTTATTAAAAGAAGACAGTATTTGATCTGCTTTACCAGAGTAACTGTAGCAATACTGTTAACAGTTGCATCCTGATTAATGAAGTGAGTGATAAATTTTGGTCAGTTTTGTAAACAAACTTATAGATTCATAGAATCACAGAATCATAGAATCACAAGGTTGGAAACGACCTACAAGATCATCTAGTCCAACCGTCTCCTCATCACCATTGCCATCACTAGCACTAAACCATATCACGCAGCATGTCATCCAGATGCCTCTTGAACACTGCCAGGGACGGCGACTCCAGCACCTCCCTGGGCAGCCATTCCAGTGCCTGACCACTCTCTGAGAAAAATAGTTCTTCCTTATGTCCAACCTAAACCTCCTCTGATACAACTTGTGGCCATTATCCCGGGTCCTGTTCGTTGCCTGGGAGAAGAGGCCAAAACCCTCCTCGTCACAACCTCCCTTCAGGAAGTTGTAGAGTGCAATGAGGTCTTCCCTGAGACTGAACAATCGCAGCTCCCTCAGCCACTCCTCATAAGACTTGTGCTCCAGACCCCTCACCAGATTGTTCAGTTATTGTGTGAAAAAAATGCAAATGTTTGAATAACTGTTTCAAATCATAGTTTCACACAAAATTTCTTCATTGTGGACTGAGATCTCAATGAGAATCTTCATTTGAAATATATAAAACTATGACTACAAATATCTCTCTTTTCAAGAAACATGGCAGTTGTCTCATCACATATAAAATTTTAAATAAGAGAAGGATAGGGCTTTCTCTTAGAGGATGGTAGGAACATTGAAAGCTTTTATTCTGTAGTATAGCAGTGATTAAAAGAAAATATTAATTTCACAATGCAGTGTTAAAATTAGGAATAAATATTTTGTGAACATCCTCCTGGAAACACATTATTTCTTTCACTCTACTCTCACAGTTTCTGAAGTTTGCTGAATCTTCAGTGGCAGGTATAATATTTATATACTCCTAATACCTAAGAGCATAATACCACTCAGTATTCTAGCTGGGAATATATTTGAAAAATGAATCCTATTCTGGATCATTTATTTGTTTATTCATTTATTTTTAGATTGAGTGTGAAAGAGAAATCTATAATGTTAAACATGTGAAATGTGTATCACGTGAATTATTTCAAAAAACGACTAAATTTAGGGAAATTAGGAACTGAAAACCTAAACCAGTGGCTTGGGGACAAAATTGCTAACAATGTTTAATGATGTTGATAACAGCCACTGGAAATTAGGATGAGAAGTAGGCTATGATTACTGTGAAATATTTTTGCACTTTGGTTCCCTTTTGTATTTTAAATCAAGTCACTGGGCTGAACTGATAGTCATTAAACTGCATAAATTCCCACTCAAGTTAATGATGACAGCCATTGCACTCACATGAAAGTTTCTCCACGTTGTTCTATAGTTGTGCAGTTATGTCCTTGCACCAGAAACTACAATGGAAAATGGATTTTCTAGAAATTTTATCTTACTGTGTGTGCAATGTCTTCTGAGAACACCTTGTCCATCACTTCTTATCACAATGCTTCTGTTCTTGCTCTGTGAACCATAACAGCCTCCTCTGAGAGAACACGTCTGGATATGAATATCTAGCTGCTATTATGACTCAAGGTCAAATGCTTATTGGTCTATGGAAATACTAACAAGGTGGGCAGCTGGTACTCCATACATACCAGATGCATTGTGTGGCCTGTGGCTAAGATGAATCTCTGTATATTGAAATGGAAATTTTACACCTGTGAAATTAATTTTGGCTATTGCATTGCTCTCTGCAGCTTGAGGGAAAGGTGCGAAATGTCATTCTGACATGTCACTCCCCTTGGCACCATCTTGCACTCCATCTGGCCTATTTCAATTGTAGCACCACAAGGTCTGCAAGATGACAGTGATGGTAAGAGTGTGGGGTTTGTGAGTAGATAGTTGGATACAGATTTCTTCTAAGGGCCAATTTTTAGTTTACCTTTTCCAGAGGAAGTAATAGAGTTTATTTGTTTGTTTGTTTGTTTGTTTGTCACCATGCTTTCTCTGAGTAAAGTATTTCTATACATGAGGTTGCTATGACAAGTACTGCCAAATAGCCAGGGAAGGGAGACATGAAAATTCAATACTCTCCCTGGAATATAGCCCCTTGTTCACTTTATTGTGTTAGATCCCATGTTTTAATGCTAGCTCAGAGTGCAGATTGTCTTCATATGCTTCAAAATAACCAGTGAATTGTGAATCATGTGTCGTACACTGATGTTTTTTCAAATAAAATTTTGAGTCAGCTCGTTACAGTACGAGTACTTCAGATGAAATCTTCCTGGCCACTGGTTGCTTTCTGCAACCTTCATTCAACCAGATTTCATCTTCTTGAAACAGAACTATTCTATGAATCTGTCAGAAGTTACTCAACCATGCACCTCCATGTGCTCCTACTGGGAAATTCTCCAGACAGCAACTCTTCTTCCAGAACAATCAGACCAGAAACTCAATTTATTCCAATCCCCAGGTTATCCTTCTGTGCTGCTAAGATTGGGATTAAACATCTTCTTTTTCTTGAGTAGCAGCTGGAAGAAATATTAAAATGCACTCCAGGACCAAATGCTGAAATGGTTGTTTCCCAGCTTTTGAGACTGGATTTTTTATAGCTGCTTGAATCTATAAATTGCTAGATTGCAACAAATGCTGTGAAAAGGTATTACAGGGATAGAGGAGCAAAGGAAGGTGGGAAGTTGAAGGCTGTTTGAGTATATTCTATAGAGAGTGATGTGCAAACCAGTGTATCCTCTCATACATTTTTTTTACTTTTTAGTGTGGTAAGATTGTAGGGTTTTGTGCAATTTTCCTTCCCTAGCATGTGATGTATGCAATGTGGGTCATCAGGTAATAAATAGTCTAAGTAACTTAGGTGTCATTCCTCAGTACATTTTCCAGTGGACAAGTTAAAATTGGTAAAAGCTAATCCAAATAAGTAACATTGTAAAGTCACACAAGAGATACAGGAGAATCAAACTGAAACACAATTATCAGCAGTAAAACAGACTATACTTCAGAGAAGATGGTTTTAATAAGTGACATTACATTTTTCAGAAACAGAGGCAAAGAAATTTTAAATAGAACTATTGGGATTACTCAAAAAAAAAAAAAAAGTGCATTATTATTGCAGTAAAACTTGAAATGATGCTGGTATCAAATGAGTTAGTAAGTGCTATAGTTTGTGGTAATTTTTTTATTTCCCACACTATTTGATTGCATTAAAACATTATTGAGATTTCTATCAAATAGTAAAATAAGAAGATATGATTGGATAAATAGATCACCTTAGAAAATACAGAACAGCATTTACTAAGCTTTACACTAAAGAATTTACATGGTCCCTGCTATCTGGTTGCCCATTTCAAAGAATTATTCATATTGCAGTCTGTGGAGACAATATGGGGGTAGCATTTTTTCTAGAAAAGAAAGATTGCTACAAATCTTCAATGATAAAAGTAATAGGACAACACTGTAGAGACAGTGATACGTGGCCTGTGATGATTTTGACTAGGTGATCTATGAGGTGACCAGAGACAGGACCCAAGGGAATGGCACGAACATGTGTCGGGGCAGGGTCAAGTTGGGTGTTAGGAAAAGGTTCTTTCCTGAAAGGCACTGAAATAGGGATGTGGTCACAGTACCAAGTCTGACTGAATTCAAGAAGCATTTGGACACTTTCAGACATGTAGTAATTTTTTAAGTAATACTGTGTGAAGACAAGAGTTGGACTCAATAATTCTTGTGGGTTTCTTTCCAAGATATTTTATGACTTTGTGATATGTGGTCTCCATGAAATAAAAAACACAGCAAGTGTCTAGTGAGGTGATGCAAAACAATACCCCTTGAAAAAGTTGAGAGTAGGACATGTTCTGGGGCCTTCTACAATACATGACAGCAGACAGCTGCTACAGAAAAAATAAATTAATTGAAGTAATCATGTTTTTTAAGTCATAGTGTTTCAGAATTGTTTAGAACATGGAAATATTGTAGTTGATTTCAAATCTTGTTTAACAAGCCAGAATACAGTGATGTACTGAAAATGCTAGTACTGGCAAGAAACTCTGGCAGTGACTTCAAGCAGATTTGGCACTACCTGTTTTGATGATGCTCTGCCTTCTGCATGCTTAATGTTTGCATAAACGTGTGAAAAGACTACTTTTTAAGGAGTCACATTTCCCTAGAGTCACCCACACTCCCTGAGCATTCTTGCCTGAACTGTTTCATATCCATGCAGCAGAGAAGCAGCTTTATTTCAGATAAGAGCACAGAAAACATCTGAAATTCTGGAAAGAGGGCTCTTTCAGTCTGTTACAGATGCTATCCCAGCTGTCAAAACAAAACAATGACAAAACAATGTGGAATTTCTAAGAGTTTTGATGCTCATCCAGAAATCATGGCAGCTGGGTTATCAGTAAGGCGCAGTAACAGATTACTTTCTATACTACTCCACTATACTTGATGTACAGCGCAGCATATTTATAATGAGACAGGCTCAGTACTTTGCCAGTAGCAAATATATGGTTTGATGTTTCTGTAAAAGCAAAGACTTCATCAGACAATGGTTGGCAAGTGGCTGTCCAATCTCATAATACCTGCAGTTAACACTAAAAGGATTGCAATTTTCAATTTTAATGATGCTGTTCAGGGACATTTCGGGGGGGAAGGATAACTCAAGACTCTAGGAAACTTGTCTAACATAAGCAATGGTAAAATTAAGGTGAAAATAGAAATACCTTAAGAGTTGCACTTAAGAGTTGATGATTGAAACAAAATCTTCTAAACACTGCATTTCTTCCATACCACAGAACAGTTAGGCATAGGATAAAACTGATAGGGATACTGGGAAACCTCGTACATACACCCATGTTAAAGGAAAATAAAATTATCTTACACAGTTTTATGTTTAGTTATCATTACTTTATAATTTGAAGCGGGGAAGCAAAGTTTGTTAAGTGCCAGATATGCATGATTTTACTCATGCCTAATTTTACTTTATTCAAGCTCGCTCCTCCTGAATGAATGTGACTATGTTTGAAGAACAGCCACAAGATCTCCTATCAGTTGAAGAATTTTCCTTAGAATTTTCCAATATCCGATAAAGCCATTTACATCATTATATGTATAATCTGGACAGCCTTAAGTTTTTTTCCATTCAGCACTTGATATAATAGATAGCCTCATGTACTATTATGCATTTTTAAATCTAACTTGGCTGCAAGAAGCAGAGGCCACTGTAAGTGAATAGCCAGTTCTGTCTGGGAACAACCTCACATGTTGCACTACCCAAACTAATATATAACGCCCTTCAATATTCAAAATGCATTATTTGAGAGTATTTACTATTATGGTGAAGTTGTTTATCTTGCCTTCCTGTATAACTGAATCTTTAAATTTTGTATTTACTGTAGCGATTAGTTACGAGAAGTCTTTCTAGAGGGAAGAAGTATTAATTATGCTTTCAAAACATGAAAGTCAGTTTGAATGAAATTGTTTTCTGTAGAAGCTCTCAGATAATAAAAGATGACTTTGAATCCTGTATGACCTTAAAAACATTCATTTTGTAGATTTCCAAAATATTTAGATCTCAGATCGTAGAGGCTATGATTCAGAATAACCTGGTAATTTAAATTATGTAAAGTTTATTGATAGGAGTGTTAATTTTAGGTACAGTAATCAGAAAAATTTTACAAATATATATTTTCTTAAAAAAATTCATTGCAAGTCGTTCATCCTCTGCAGTTGTATCTTTTTTACATGAATGCAAACAGATTTGCTGAGTAGTACTTATTAGCTCAGCTAATAGTAGTACACAGTTACACATTTTTAAAGGCTATGTCATATTTTTATCTGATTTAATTCCTTCTTTCAAGGAAAGTACTCCATATAACCTCAATAAATTTCAACTGAAATTTTTCACTTTTTACATGTGGTCATAATTCTTTACGGAAAAAAAAAAAATTCTCAAGCGTATCTGTCAAACTAATAGATGTTGGCAGTTCACAAGTCAGAAAACAGGTGGATATAAATAAATGTTTCAAAAAGAATAATTTTGGAATTTTTTCTTACTGATTCCTACTTCTGTACTACTGGCAGTGTAATAAGGTCTTCGGTTACTAGAAGTAGCCAAAAAACAAACAGTGTTATGTTTGATATTCAAGAAACTTTTTCATAGGATATCAACACTAGCAGGAATTGACAGGAAGCATCAGATATTGAATCACATCTTTTCCAATGGCAGTACATGAACCAGCCAGGCAGAAAGAGGGTGAGAAATAACAGTAAAGTGAAAAGCATGGAAAACGTGCTAAGCATGCCAGTAGAAAAGTTAGCTGTTTCTAACTTGCATCTTCCTGTAGGTGATCTAGGGGGAGGTCAAGAATCCTGTCAATGTGTGCCAAAGGAAGTGCAAAATATGGATGAAGACATTACTTTAATAAAGGCCTGCTGAAGATTGTTCAGTGTATCAGATTAATTCAGATCAACTGAATTTCAAAATAAATGAAAAATGTTAAAAAATGTTGAAACATCAAATTTAACATTACTTTGTCATGTTTGTAATCAGTTTGTTCTCTTTTTCAGTGCTAACCATTATAAAATATATGATTTTGCATTTTATTACTATGTCAAATGCAGTGGTCCAAAATCAAACAATAGAAAAAAAGACTTGCAGATTTTCCTAATGTAGAATGTATTTTTCCACTTGTATTTTTTACAATTTTCCTTCAGGACATTATTTAGATATTCTTTTTATAACTGGATAAGTAGATATTCTTTTTATTAAGTTAGCTTAATAAAGAATAGCTAAGAAAAAAATGTAACCATTTTAGATGACCAAGTGCAACATAATAATGAGGAATGTACTGTTTTTTTTTTAATTTCTCCATATCTAACTTTCTGTGGTGAAGAGAATTGAAAGGATTTCTGAAACTAAAGTTATTATCAGTGTATAAATACCAGACCTTCTTAAAGAAAGAATTTTTTGCTAGCAGAGCACAAATTTCTGAAAGTACTTCAAATGTGAACAGCTTCTCCAAAATATTATAATATAAATGTAAGTTGAGATGAGATTAAAAATCAGGATAATTTGAATTACAAATTTTATTACATATTAATTTTAAGTGCAGGTATGCAAAATACACACATATGGTTTGATTAATAAACTTACATTTAGCTGATCTTAAATTTTCATTATACAAATTTCAAATGCAAATTATGTTGTTATAATGGCTTATAAAACAATAGCATTTGACAGTCTACTTTAGTTTTAGGAAATGTATTTAGAGAACATTCACAATAGTGAGGTGAATATTTTAATTAGGAACTGCATTTAAATCTTCTCATACTTTTGTATGATAATTTTAGAATTAGAATGAATGTTGTGCTATATGGAATGAACATACCTTCAGCCTTGTTTTCAGAAACTGCAGGAAAGGAACACATATCCTGGTTATGTCATCCTTGACTTTTATGACTGCAGGAACATTGAATGGAATCTATTTTGTGCTATATTTCTCAGAAAAAAGTTTACACAAGCTTTCTCTGTAATTTTTGAGCTAGTTTTTGTGCATTACTAAGAGAAATTCAACATAGTCTGCTCAAAAAATTCTTGCAGCTGAGTATATTTTGGATATTATTTCATAGCAGACAAAATGTTATTCTCAGAAATGTATGAAAAAAATCCTGTCCTCTCTGCCATGTGTTCAGGAAAGGGTTGGTTCAAGCCATCCGCACAGAACTGCCTGCAAAATGAAACAAACATATATATATATATAAATTACTTTGCAACTTTGTGATTAAAACTGCTAGACTGTAATGGAAGGAAAGGCAACACATGAGCAGGGAAGGGGAGAGACTGAGAGGGACACTACACTAGTCACCTCTAAAATTTCTGTAAACTGCCAGACAGTCTTGCCTTGAGATTTCATACCTCAGCTTCCAAAGAGATGTGTTGGATCTCCGTGACATTTTTTATACATCAAAATGAGTTACTATGTAAGGACCTGTAAAATACAAGCTGTAACCAATAATAATTCTTTGCCACGTTTTAAAAACTGTTGATCGTTTCTTTTTAAATAAATGAACTATATATATTCTACTTCTCACCCAATAAAACAACTCAGGAAAAGAAAAAAGAAAAAAGAAAAAAGCTGTTAGCTGTAGCTAGATAGAAAGTGAAAAACTGTGAGTCACTGAAGTCGCTGAATTGTCACTGAAGGTTACGGTTCAGGTCAGTCAATCATTCTACATTTCTTTATGAACTGATTTGGCAGCGAAGTGAAATAAAAACAGATAAATGCCCTTTTAGGAATGTGTTAACATTTGGAAATTTCATCATGAACAGCAGATTTTGACATTTTCAAAACTTAAGACTTAGTTTTCCAGGTTATTCAGAATAGTTACAACCTTATCTACTACATTTTAACATAAATGCATATGTTAAGTTAAATAATTCTTCAGAGTTGTTGCAAAGTTGTTCAGATCAACAGAAATACAAATAAAATAACAATTTGCAGAATTATTTCTAATGAGAACAAATCCACATTTTTTAAAATGTGCAATTCATATCATAGCAAAGATATTCTTTTCCCTCTTTTCACTGAACATTTTCTCTGTTATTTAATTACACTGCTCTGTGTAACAAGTTCATCTGTGTCTAAAGTTGATCCACAAAAACAAAATATTCTCTCCACAAGCCACATATTTCTTAAGATCTCTATTTAAAATACAGCTAATAGTCGTGGAGAAATTCATATTAACTAAATTTACTAATGATTTTATATACACATTGTAAGAAATTTAATTTTAGGGAGAATATTTTGTGACTGAATTCCAAGATAAAAATGCAAACCTTCTCTGATAACAGGCAAGTAAACACTCTCTTCCAGGAAATATTGATTATGTGTGACCCTTTGTATCACTTATACAAACATGCATGGAGACAAACAGAAAAGCTGAATATCTTTAAAAGCACCTTTTACTTTTATATGCTTTTTTAATCCCCAGAAAGTTCTCATGAACTTTGAATGAGGAGAATATTAGGATATTTTTTAACGAAAGAGCTTAAATATATTGTAATAGCATACTGGATGGCTTAGTTTGAACACCTGCAATAGAGAATTGGAAAGGTTCCTTTGTCAGATTTCTCCTTAGGGGTGTGTGCATACAATTCAATTTTGCAGTCTAACTGAGGATGCTGTAGCAGTTTCTTCTCTTACAATATGACATTGGAATTACACAGTTTACTTCTTTATGTTCAGAGTTTCCAAAAACAACGGGAAGCACATCAAAAGGATTTTTACAGCCTAACTTGGTGCTTTGTTAGGACACTTGTCCTGCATGGAAGTTCCTTGCTGCTGATTCCTATTTAACTGCAATCTTTCTTTGTCAGGATGCATGGACATCAACTCTTTAGATGCCGAATTCCTCCATGAAGAAAAAATGATACCCAGTGGCACTTGTTTGTGGGTGCCAAACAATGAATGTGAGCTCAGTGAGGTAGTGCTGGTGTATTTCAGCTGTGGTGACAATAGCAGTGGGTCACATTTGCTGGTACAGTTTTTTATGAGTGCAACATGCAGATCCTTGCTCATGGTTGGCAAAAATTCATAGCAAATGGTAGTGATTACATTGAAAATTATTTCTTTGCATCTGAGAATTTGCTCTATCAAATAGTATTATTGTGCTCCTCGTAGCTGCTGTAGTTTCCATGGAAATACGTAGGAAGCATTAGTTTTTAATTGACTTATGTAAATATACATTTACATTTGTCTAACTAAAGCTTTTCTGGTAAACAAAATGAAAGTTTCGGAGGTGTCCAACTGCTTCAAGTAAGATTGTACTGCATGTGTACAAAATAACCACAGAGTAAAGTTAAACCTCATAGACTCCCTCAGTGAAGATATCTTTTACGTTTTTGGTTTTTCTTTCACTGCAATTAGAAGAAGAGAAATTCCATTTACTCATTTATTCATTGAGAGAGTATAATAGATGAATGGAAGATACAAATAAATATCTTTGGCGTTATGTAAATAATGAAAAGTTTATTTCCCTACTGTAGTTATATAGTTTTTTTATGGCAATATTATTGCATTGTGCTGCCTGATGAAAACAATTGTTGGGTTTTTCTTGTGTAAGAAGTTTATTTCAATGAGATTGTAAAAGGTGATAGGGAGAACTAGTTTTGTTTCTCCTCAGTTGTGAAAAGAAATCTTTGCAGTGACAAATGTACTGCAGAAAGCAGAGCTAGGCTTTGCACCAGATTTGCAAGCACTGCACAAGTTTGTTGTCCTGTTCTATCACTTCTCACTCTAGGCAAAATTATTTTTCGGCCACTGAAATGTCCTAAAAGAGGATCACAGAATGAGGCACCCAAGTTTTCTTGGCATAACTCAAATCTTGATCCTGTGCTTTACTGCACGTACTGGTAGTAAGATATGACACAGACCATCTGAAAAAGAAAGATCCTGAATTTTTGCTAAGTCTTAGATTTTTTTTAACACTGTTTTTTATTCATGATAAGACATGTACAGGCTCCCTGAGCTCTGCGGAAGGAAGTCTCTATAGTTCACATATCTACAGTTAATGAGGATGATCTCACTGCAGGCTATGACTTTCTTCCCATTCTTCATATTTTACAATGCTCTAAGGGTGTAAGATGACCGTTTCTGGGCCCTGGAAAAAATATTATCATCTTTCCTTTCTGTCACTAGTCACGCTGAACATAAAATTATCTATAAAAAATATTTCATTGCCAGAACTCTCCAGTATTACCTAAGCTGTAAGAAACTGACAAATACTTGGAAAGAGGAAGCTCTGCTACTTAATAACCTTTCTGAGTTCAGCTGTTAACAGATTCCTTCTCTCATGCCAGCCATTTTCCATAGTACACAATGCCAATTTGTTGTGAAGCTGGACACCAATGCTGGGAGATGATTCCAGTTCTTATCTCTGCTGGCTTAGATTTTGTTGGTAACGTAGCAGAAAATGAAATTCCTGGATTTCTTTCAACGTATCACTTTCTGTCAAAGAGGTAAGCACTGTTTTGAAATAATTATGTTCGTGTTTATATCTTTGAATTTCTGATCACTATCTAAAATCCTATATTCTTTGAATTATTTCTGCAACTGTTACATTTCCATGAGTTTCCAGATGGTCTGTACTGCCCATTTACTTCTCATCACCACACAAAGATTTTACTGCCGCACGGAGGTCTTCTGGTATTTGCATTTTGTAACTCCCTCGGTTCTAAAGATCTCACACCTTCTGTGTCTGGCTGCATACGAGTGTTGAAAGATAAACTGTGAAAAACTTACATCTGAGGTTTAATTATCAAAGATACAGCAAGCACAGATATGAGTGCCCTTGTACATGTATCGCTGGAAGTAAAATACCACTTCTGTTGTCTGAGTTTTTATGCAGAAATTTTAAGGATTGAAATTGGATAATATGGTTATGATTTGAGCAGGGAGGGAGGGGTTCTGCTGCTTGATATTTTATCTATCTTTCTATCTATCTATCTATCTATCTATCTATCTATCTATATATCTCTCTATCTATCTATCTATTTTTATATTATCTTGTCTAGGAAAACACTTCATCTCCAAATAGTTGAGAATATTTTTGTGCAGGTGGAATTCCATTCATTCAAACTTTATGCGAGTCTTGATATTTGGAAATCCTATGGATGCCTCTCTTTGATTACATTTTTCTTGTTATAGCTCTGAAGCCTCTGCTTTTCTGGAAAAATTAATGCATGTTGTCCATGAAATAAACTCCTATTTTCTCTTGCCATCCCAGAAAGAGCTCTCTAATGCAAAAGATTACTTGTCAAGTAATGCATTTTTATGAAACATATTTATCTGAAATATCCATCTTAGGAAACATTTTGCTTGAGTCTAATTGGAATTCTTTTGACCAAATCTTCTTTAATAGATAAAAGTTAGGGATATTTTTCTTCCAAATTTTCATTCTAACAGGATTAGCCCACCAATCAGACTGATTTTTTAGTACTTCCATGTTAGCCTGTGCAAGCCTGCACCCTGTCAAACAATATTTTTTTAATTTAATAAATGATAATAAATAATTTAATTTAATAAATTTATTATTGCATTCTTTCTCTGCATTTTCTATCTATGTAAGAAAGAGTCAAATGCATTAAAAAAATTCTGAGGTATCTGTATAATGACTGGCTACATTGAGTGCTGTACATAATGGATTTCAAATCTAAATTTGTTTCATTTTCTTGCAGTATAACAAAAATACTTATTTCCTTCAGATTAATACAGTTGAGGTTTAATTTGTTATTAGTTTCTTCTATCTGTCTTTGAGCACAGGCAGACAAACCAAGAAAAGGGGCAATTCTAAAACAAGTAAAGCATCTGAAAACTTTTGCAGACAACAGATTCTGTCTTTCAACCTAAACACTGAATGCAATGAGGAGCAAAGAGAAGAGAATAGACATCTGTTGTCTCATTTTACAGGCAACAATGGATAAATGTCCAAGCTAGTTTCTAACTAATGAGAATAAATTATTTCTAACTATTATTAAAATTGTGGCCACAAAAGAGTCTATCCTGGCTAATTCTCCACTCTGATGCAGGCACACTCTCTAATCCATCATAACAGAGAAGATGGGCTTGGGAGAAACTAAATTGTTGATGGCATTTTGCTCACATTTGCTTTGTTTACTTGGTTATGCAGGGCTGCTGATTAAAATTATCTCCTCAGGGTTACTCATTCTTTCCCAGTGTAGAACTTCTGTTAAAGTAAACTAGGTAACTAGGTATCCAACTTTGGGGTACCAATAAGTGCATATGATCTGCTATTCTGCAACAACTTTTCAGTTGGTTTGTTGTCACGGGGAGCTGTGACAAAGCTACACTTGAATAACTGGGTAACATTTATGAAATTGTTTTCTTTCCTGATTCTTACTGACAGAGATAGAACTCAAGCAAACTTTGATTTACTTCTCAGCATCTATTGAGACCTTGTTTAGGGTAAACTTCACCACGATTTAACAACTCAGAACACATAAGGAGGAAATGCAGCTGGACCCAGAAATAACCAACTGCATTTCTTCCTCTCTGGTAGAAAAAAACTTTATAAACTCTGAAAGTAGAGTTCCTATGGAGTGACAGTTAAGAAATAAATAGCTGAAGTAGATCCAGTTGACATTTGCCGGATAAATATAAACACTTCCCATTTCTTACATTCTGAGCACCTTAAGTATTTGGCAAAATGCTTATAAACTATACCAGGCAACATTCCAGCTGCAAAACAAGAACTTGAAAGAGGTTTGATTAATTTGTCTTTCAAAATAGTACTATGTAATTATATTTTCTCTGTTTGATTAAAGAAAGATCTAAACTACTTCAGTACTAGAGGCTTTAATAATGTACATGCTGAGTCTGGTGGAAACTTAATACTTCCTTCCATACAGATAGTGATACAATCACTTAGCAGATGGGAAATGGCATCTTCACTTTCAGGAATCATACCGTAACTAATGTCAGATGAGTCTGCTCCAAAGCGAAGCAATTTTCTCATGGCCAGCTCACTGGGTGAAAGAGGCTGAGTCATCTCTGCTGACAGTCAGAAAAAAAGAGTTCTCCATTCATACGTGCTTTCCTTTGTAAAAGATTTGTGCCACAGTATCGGGTATTTTTTTTTTTTTTTTTATTGTTTATGTTTTTGCAGTAGTCTGAAGAAACAAATGAAGAAAATAATTAATTCAAGTCAAATAAGGAGATTAGGAGATTTTAGCCAGTCCAGAAGCCTGTGATACCAGTAAATTCTAAATGAAATAATCAGAGTATAATTAACACAAGCTACACTATAATTACTAAACAATTTAACTATTAAATACTACACTTCACAGCTGTATGTATTTATAGCACTGTGATGACATAGTCAGACACAATTTACGTATGCGAATAATGATAACCAAAGAGGCAAAGTTATGTTTATTTGCATACAAAAGGTATCCAGATAATTAAAGTTTACACACAGAGAACGAGATAAGCACATGGGACTGAAAATGGGCAAGATGTCTTTCCAAATACACAAGAAGTATGACTGTAAAGACAAAGAGAAAATGATATACAGTATGGGAGTGCAGGAGGACTTCCCCGAAGGCCTTGGTGGGAGAAAATGGTAGCATAAAAATATCAGGCACAAGACAGGAGAATTAGAGATCTGAAGGACCTGAAGGACCTGAATGAAAGCAAGACTGCTTAATTCCTGGCTTCTCTTGTCGCACTCTTAAATCTGATCACTGGGACCTCTGCTACTTAAGCTCACAAAGGACTGATTTTGTCAGCTAAACGTGTGCCATCTGCTCCATGGTGTAGTTACACTTACAGTTAATTTAGAATACAGCTGTTGAAGTCAAATCTTTTTGCATATGTATTGATGATAACTAATAATAAGATCTGACCGTTAGCAAGTGTGAGTAATTAGGTAAATATTTTGGTGTACAGTCTAGATCTGGCCTGATTTTCTGTTCTTGTAAAAGTCATATGACAGAAATAGCAATTCAATAACACACACACATATATATATATTCATGGTATACATACACATATATATAATACATATGGACGCATATATTCAGAAACAACGTGTTGTACCATGAAAGATAATTTATACACAAGATACAGAGATATTTGGTAATATTTGGTACAAACAGAGCAGTAGTCATAAGGAACTTCCACATTCTTGATAGAGCTGCAACACCTAATTTTTAAATCCTACTGTGTAATTTAAAACACAACTGTATCACAGCTCATAGCCTGGAAAATGTAAGTGAACGGATTTTTTTCCTTAAGGAGCACACAGAGAAGGCTTGATTGCCTTTGCCTATTCTTTATAACATTATCTGAATGTTCCTTTCTGTACCACCCAGGATTCAAACCAAATATTTCATGTATCTCAGGAGCATTCCCTTAATTTACTTTCATTTTTATCCAGTAATTACTTAATGCAAATTGCAAAGGCAAGTTGCTTCATTATTACATTACAGACAGAGACTTTCATGATCATTCTTGTTCTTTCTGACACCATCAATCTTGAAAGAGTACTTCACAGAGCTTCCTCAGCAGTAGTGCAGGTACCATTGTGAAGCAGCTTAAGGAACAACATGAAATTTTGGGGGGAAGTGTAATCTCAAACTAACTCAGTTTTAGGTGAGCATAAGCCTTTGGCAAATGCTGTAGCCACTGTAGAATTTTCTTCCAACAGTTTTAAATGAGTTGTTCTAATCACAGTTATAGGGAGATAGTGAGTTTGTGCCAAATCTTCCATGTTTCTATTCTTGGTCCAGGGCCTCACTGGTTTTCCACTTGTCTTCATATGTGGCAAAGGCAGGAAATGATGTGGCAACCCACCATTAGCAGGCAGCATGTAGAATGAGAAAGACCAACACAGTAAACTTTTAAGGCAAGCAGAACATTCATGTGATTTTGCATATGATATCTAAACTATGCATTAGACACGGGTTTTTTTTAACTTCAAGGCAATTTTTTTAATTGCTTCCACTAGAGAGAAAGAGGGATTTGTGGCTTTGTCACAGGTCAAGCTACGATTTACGCATGGCTTTATCAGTCCTTGGTCATGCAAATAGTTACACACAAGCTTAAGTGCTATTTACATCAGTAAAATTCTTGGAAGTTAGACTTGAATAGAGTCAGCTTGAAGTAAATTATTTTATTTCTAGAGTCAAAACCATCAGTTTGTGTTTATTTGTTTTTCTACTTAGCATGTGACAAGGAAAAGCATAAACATATTAAAATAGCTCATTATCCAGAGTAGTCCTAAAACTGAACTTTGCCCTACACATACCTTAAAATTGAATTGACTATTGTTTTCTTAAATACACATGGATTTTACTTTAATTTCAGTACAAACTGAAGGACTTCTTTATCTGTTTGAAGTACTCTAGGTTTTCTGTTTGTATTCTAGCACCAAAGATACTTAGAGCTTCAGTTGAGATGTGCACATATCTCTATATCTTCACTATTCACATTCAATTCTGAAAAAAACTTCCCAGGTAATGTTTTGTAAAAGTTGAAAAATGTGCTAAGAACTCCGCCTCCCCCCCCAAAAAAAACCTACCATAGTCCATGTAATCATAAAAAAATAAGTATATTAAAGACACAATGTGGTAAAATGTGTAGTATGCTTAGCACTACTCTTTTTGGATGAAGTTGGTTAAGGACACTTTGATTCGTGTTGTGCGAATAAAGATTTTAGACAACCATATCATATTTATATGACAATAAAACTATCTGCTGTCAAAGGTTTACGGGCTGGTTCGGCCCAGTTCTGTGACTAGCGGGGTGGAGGGACCCGCAGATCCGTGCTTCTGGAAAAGGGAAACAGGGGACCCCAAAATAATTGAAAACAGCAGTGACGATCTGAGGTGGAACAAACTAATTTACTAAATATAGTATCAGAATGAAAGATAATATGATATAATGGAATTGAAGCTAATAAATCAAAATATAATGAGAGAGAGAGTGTCTGAAAGTTGGATAGCCTCACTACTACACTGAGGTGAGAAGTGCAGTCCAGTTGAGCTGATGAAGAAAAGCAGACGGAGAAGATCAGACAAAGGAGAGCAGACGAAGAAGCGCAAAGAAAACATCAGGTGACCTTGCCAGGAGTTATATCTCCTTGCTGACCACAAAGCCGCCTGGAGAATGTAGTTCTTCTCCTCCGGACAGGCATCCGGAGCTTGAGCATCAACACTCAAACCCCCAGTGCATTACATGATATTATGATGTGGAATACCGATAACCAAAAATCATAAAACCATGACATCTGCCTAAATTTAAAGTTGTGATTTCCTTGGAAAACTTAGATCCTGATCTTACAACAAGGGATGCACTTTCCTTAAACCCACCATTAGTTTGGATTTCATTTGTATCTTTAAATTTTGCAATACTCAGTAAAAGCATCAAAATTACCTTAAAGAACAAACATATTAGATATGTCATTCAGATTGAAGCCTCCTTGTGCTAAAGAAGGAGTTGGCCAGATAAATTTTAGCAGATTATGGGCAGGAAATCAAATCTTTAGTGTTCTGTTAGGAATTTGCTAGCAAACTGCAGTGGATAATTAACAGACCAATAAAAGTCTTTATGATTACTAGTAAGCACAGACTTGGTTCAGAGCCATCTCAGCATTCCTTGGCAAGAGCTGGATAGTATCATGACAGCAATTTCCTGGTGGTCTGTTGTCTTCCCTACATTTTCTTTGCTCCAGGCTCAGATTAAATAACTGGGAGAAGAATAGCTACTGAGCAAGTGGACTTTGGGGCTAAAGAGAAAGAGATACACCCCATCAACACTGAACATCTTCTGGTGAAGAATTTGAGATAATAACTGATCACTGTGTCTCATGGTAGCCCTGTTTGAGGAAGGTGGTCATGATGTTAGTACCCACAAGGACATTCCATGAGTGAGCATATCACCAAAGAAAATGATAGTTGGAAATTTTCTCATTTGACGGTTTTAAGGATATTATTCTTAATGAGGCTTTACACTATTAGTTTGGATTATGTTAGTAGCACTATAACTGTTCTAATGATAAATGTTTGATATGTTTTGATTACACTATCAAGATTTTTATTAGGTTTGCAGTGAATCTTTGTCTTAATGTATATGGATTTTTCCCTCCTGACTGTAACAGGATTTTGAGTACAATGAAAGTATTTCCAGCATTGCTGCTGGCTGACTGAATACCATTCTCAAGAAAGATAATGCTGAACATAATCAGAATTTTATGAACTAACCAACAGAAGAAGTTCAGGTAGGATGTGGAGTCCTCAGTACAGGAGAGTCATAGGTTTGTAGGAGCACATCCAGAGGAGTGCCACAGAAATAATCCAAGGGATGGAATATTTCTCCTACAAGAACAGGCTGAGAGTGCTGAGGCTTTTCAGCCTGGAGAAGAGAAGGTTTCCAGGTGACCTGACAGCAGACTTTCAGTATCTAAAGAGGTGATACAGCAAAGAAGCGTACAGACTCTTTAGCTGGGTCTATGATGTTAGGACAAGGGGAAATGTTTTCAAAATAAAAGAGGGGAGATTTCTGTTGTATATAAGGAAAAAGTCAATTACAGTGAGGGTAGTGAGGCACTGGAACAGGATGCCCAGAAATGTGGTGGAAGCCCTGCCCCGGGAGACATTCAAGGTCAGGCTGGATGGGGATCTGAGCACCCTGATCTAGGTGTAGGTGTCCCTGTTCATTGCTGGAGTATTGGACTAGATGACCTTTAAATGCCCCTTCCAACTCAAACGATTCTATGATCCTCAGATATAATTAAAAAAAAATTCACATTTGGATTCTCTGAGTAAGTTATTTCACTAAGAAGAATGATAAGATTCAGTGAATGGACAGAAAGAAGAAAATAAAACAGTAGAGATCACCTGGTTTGAGAGTGTAACTCTCATATGCATAAGAATTTGTCTCATAATCCCCACCACATGCCATCCTGAAATACCATCTTTGAAAAGGAGGCTGCCTTTTGAGTACAAACCTTCATGAATGGTAACTTGGTCATGTGTCTCAGCACTAGTGACCGTGCAGCTTCATGGAGGATATGTCTTATTCCATGACACTGATCTTTTATTGAGGTATGAATATACTTTCTTCAGTCATCTTTAAACCAAGAAGAGTCAGTTTGAATATATACCTTAAATACAAATTGAAAAAGTATAGGAAATGACAAGAAAGTATCTGAAATCTTGCTTTACAATCAAAAAACTTGGTTCATCATCATCATAGAGAACTGGTGAAAAATCCAATAGAACTAAAAGGCTGGTAAAATAGAAATAGTTTATTCAGGAATCATGAACAGAAAAAAAAAAAAAAAAAAGGAAGCCAATATTACACTGTAGATCAAGAACACTTTGAAGTCACTCTCTGAAGTTGAGCAAGAGGTGAGAGGAAAATTTGTTGCATTTCTCTGGGTGAAGATAAAAGGAGAAAGAACAAAAGAAATGTCCTTATCAGAAAGAAGCTGTAGATGAATATTTTTGATCACACAACAGTAGCAACCAAAGGATGACAGCAAGAAGGGACTAAGTAGCTAATTATTTATTGGAAAACAGTATGTAGGGCACAGTCCTACAAAATGTATGGAGAGTGACTTTGGGTAGGGTAAATCTGAGAGATTCTGTTGTGCAGATGATGTTAAAATTCATGAAAAATTATCAAGTACCTGAAAAATTATCAAGACCATGTCTGAACCATATGCAATTATATTTTGAGAAATGCTTAAGGTATAAATTTTCATGAACTTTACCATCCAAAAAGAAACTTTATCAATGGAAAAAAAAAAAAAAATAGTAGCTGAATAATAACAAATGTATTGCTTTAAGTTTCTTTCTCAAATTGAATAACCAACTTGTAAGCAACTGAATGACAACAGCAGAGAAGAATATATATGGTTCTCAGTCACTGTATTTGTTAATAACAACATAACTAGTCTAGTAAATAAAAATGAAGCAATACCTGTGACGTATTTTAACCTTAGTAAGCTTTCTGTTGCTGTCCTACATTACATACATAACGTTGGGAAGATCATGTTTACACTATAACCTTAAGCACAATTCCTAACTCTTCAAATAGATAATAATGATAATAACTATAAACAATAATTGATTGAGAATGTATGTCAGGTGGATAGAATCACAGAATCATGGAGTCACAAGGTTGGAAACGACCTGTAAGATCATCTAGTCTAACCGCCTTCTCATTACCGTTGCTACCACAGACTAAACCATATCTCGTAGCTCCTCATCCAGACACCTCTTGAACCCTGCCAAGGACAGTGATTCCACCACCTCCTTGGGCAGGCCATTCCAGTGCCTGACCACTCTCTGAGAGAAAAAGTTTTTCCTCATGTCCAACCTAGACCTCCTCTGGTACAACTTATGGCCATTTGCTCGGATCCTGGGTACTTTCAGGGATCTGTCTTGGGCCAAGTTTTAATCAGTATTTTCATTCATGGCTTGAAAGAATAAATCAAGAATAAATGTATAATATTGTAGGAAATGCCAGTCTAAAAGAAGTCACTATTTCAAAGAACGATATGAGAATTTAGAATGCATTAATTAATTGGGAAAATGGTTTGATATTCACAAGATGAAAATATATGAAAAACAATAAGTTAGGAAGGAGAAATCAATTAGTTCATCAGAGAGAACAGTCTGCTCTGCAGCACACAGTGGACTCAACAAATTTCTGCACACAGGGTTCTCTGTGAATGCAAGAACAGTGAGAACAAACCCCTGCCGGTGATGGTAAAGCCTTGCCAATGTTCTCAGTGCCAACCCCAGATGCAGTGACAGTGACTACCTTAGAGACTCAGATACAGAATACCTAAGAGAAAATATTTTTTATTTCTTCTTGATTCCAAGTGATTAAAAGTCATCTCTTCAGCATAAGAAACTGTTTTCCTGAGAAATAAGGTCTTGCCCTCTATTTTCAGGGCTGCCTCCAGTAAGAGCAGTCTCTTTAAAAAGTATTAGAGTTCCTCTCACTCTGCAAAGGCAAGCTATATTTTATATTTTTTGAGATCTTGAAGAATGCAGATTTCAAGGCAAAATGCTGTTTGACTAAGGCAAATTTTTGTCACAAAATTACATTTCAGTGCCCCAATAGAACCATGTTTGGGCTCCAGAGTTGGACTATAATTTTTGAAAGTAAAACAGAAATATGTGTGTATATAATCAGTTCGCATTTTTCACACTTACAATGGGTTGTCTGTGCTATTTAACACCACTATAAAGGGTTGCTCAGAGTTGAAACTTGGTACCCTTTATCTGGAAAGAAGGAGTCCCAAGCTTCATACAATCACCTAAAAATATCTAAAATCTTAGGAAACAGAGTATCTGTTTCTTTCCCACTTCATTAAAATAACGTACAGAGCTAACTCACGTGACTATCCTTCACATTTTTACTGAGATAAAAATAAAATAATCCTCTTCATTAACATTGTGCTTAAGAATCTAATATTCTTCGTTAACATTGTGCTTAAGAATCTAATATTCAACAGCTACCAAGTTCTGACTCTTAGTATAATGGATAGTGAGCCATAAGTATGTGCCTTTTGCAGGAACAATGAATATTTATCTGTTTATCTGCTTTTTACCACTTTCATAATGTCACAGGTAAGTAAAATATTCATGGAGCAGTAGGAGTCCAAAGACTGGAGATCTCTGAATATGAGATCCTTCTTATCTTAATATAATAGAATCATAGGATCTTTCTTGTAAGGGAATTTTAAAGGCCAAATAGTCTAACTCCTCTGCAGTGAAAAGAGACAACTACAGTTAGTCCAGGTGCTCAGAACTTGATTCAACCTGACCTTGAATATCTTCAAGGACAAAGCCTGCTACCTGTCTGGGTAACCTGACATGGTAGGGGAAGTGTTTGACCTCTTGGGTCATTTTTGAGCATCAATCTCATTACTCAGTACAGTTTGTCACCGATCACTATCCAGACATTGAGCCACTGACCATGATTCTCTGGGTATTATCTCACAACCAGTTTCCCACAGTCACAACAACTGTTACAGGGCATGTTTTCTCTCTGTGAGGAACTTCTGTCAAAGAGAATTGTCAGTTTGGTTTAACAGTAGAGCTGTGTAACTGCAGACTTAATTGAGTTTTTCACTGTTATTGAGAATACAACACCACAGTTTCCAGAGGAACTTTGTTATAAAACTGACCACAATATCAAGTTAGAACCTTTGAATCTCAACTGCAGTAGCTGGTTTCTGAACAGGCAAGGGGGAAGAACTCCACTAGATCACTGCCATAATATATTTTATTGATACCTGTTAACTAGAATGAGTTGCTGATTGGCACAGACATCTGATTCCTGGTCCTAAAATCAAGTCAAGGGTAAAAGTCTTAAATTCAGATATTTCCTTTTCTTGTCTTTCTTCCTCATTTTGTTTCATAGCTATTCTCCCTGGATTATTAAATATTTGTGAACTGTTCCTGACAATGAGAAACTATATTTTTTCACAGAATTTAAATTGATTACTCCTCAAATTTGGAAATTGTTAATTACTCTTTCTGTATATGAAAACAGCTTTTTTTGGTTGGTTTTTTTTTTTTTTTTTTGGTGGTGATTTCTTCTGTGATGAAGTAGGAGATTCACACGGTGGTAATCACTACCTCTTAGATTTTTTTTGCTGTAAATTATATCTCTTTCACAATTTAGCACAGGTTCTACCTAAGGTGAAGAAATTGACTTTATACTAATCCAGATCTGACTGGATCAGGGCATTAAAGCTTTTCTTCTTTTTCCCTAGCTTTACCAAACTTAAGTCATTTTTGTTTTCTGTATAGACTCAATCTCCAGTGTCACTGTAATAAATTTCAAACTTGTTTTTTGAGTGTCTGATTTTTAAACTCTTGTGCAAAAATTGTGCTTACATGAAATGAGAAAGCAACATAGACAATGTGACAATGTTTTTGTCAGAATAGAAATAAGTCATTGAGGTTTTTGCCATGATTCTTGGACTGGGTGATTAGAGTACAATTTGTGTCCAATAGTTTATACTATGAATTTAGCAGATAATTCAACAGAGCAGAACAAAGCTTGCTAAAGAGGATCAGTGCTTTTACCTAACATGAACAAAATTTTTTAAGGTAAAGTAAGTAAGGCGCACAAGAAAAATTATTTGAATTTGTCTAAAAAAACAGCAAGAAGGAACTGTAATAATAGAATGTTTTAGACAATAACTGAGAAATAAGTTACAGTCTGCACAAGTCTCTCTTTTCTTTTTTTTTTTTTTTTTTTTTTTTTTCAATATAAACATCTGATTTGGACAAGAGTTTGTGGTTTAGTCTTCCTTTGTCAAGTCAAGGTTAGTGCCTGATTGCAGGTATTAGGTATCAAACAGTGGTTAATTCCTACTGCTGAGGAGATGACTGTTCTGAAAACCCCAGGGTCTGTTTGGGTTAATAGCTAGAAATCTCTGCACAAAGAGTAACTGCATCAGAGGCCATGTTAAAATACCTTATACCCAAGCACATCTTCCTTTACCAATCAAAGTATAAACTATTGGAGCTAAAATTGCTACAGGTGCCTTGAGTGATTTCTCTATGAATATTTTTTCCAAAGAATGCTCATTAAAAAAAAAAAAAAAGGGAGAAGAAAGATGTTTTTAGTTTATTTTTTAAAGACGAATCAGAATCACAGAATCATTAAGATAGGAAAAGAACTCTAAGATCATCTAGTTCATCTAGTTCGACCATCAGCTCACCACCACCATGCCCACAAACCCATGTCCCTCACTTCATCATCCACACATTTTTTGAACAATTCCCTGGGCAGCCTGTGCCTCACTGCTCTTTCTGAGTTTTTACTAATATCCCATCTGAACCTCCCCTGTTATAACTTGAGGCCATTCCCTCTCATTCTGTCACTATTACCTGGGAGAAGAAGCTGACATCCACCTCCCTACAACCTCCTTTCAGATTCTTTTCCATGTTCAAGGATAATTATAAATGGGAAAAAGAATTTCCACAGGAAGTGTGTTAAAAATTTATTTTTCTTTACACAGTACAGAGATATATTTATTCAACATTCTTTTAGATTTCTTCTTTCTTTTCACCCTGGATGAAAACTCTGTATTGTGCTGCAGTCAGATCATCATAGAAGAAGTTGTTTTAAAGTCAGTTCTGGGGACATTCCTGTATACAGGAGCATTCAGATTGTAACTCTAATAACATTAAGAGATATTTTAAGATTGTTCATCAGGATAAAGAAATATCCTCAAACACAGGGTTTCTTTAAAAGCTCTTAGTAGCATGTTGCATAGTTTCCCTGATTTACTATCCCGAAATCAGCAACTGTATAGATTCTTTCTGCATTTTATTATGAGGAAGATAATTTTCATTTCCCTTTTCTCAAGGTTGGTTTTGTTCATTCTCAATAGAATCAGCATGTTATTTCTTCTGAGTAAATGGATATTTTATTTTTCTACATGAGGTCTAATGTTATGTCAAACATCTTCTTCAAACAAGCAACCTTTGAAGTTAGTTTTTGTTTCCAGAGAATCTTGTTAAGCTTCCTTTTAAACCGGAGAGCCAGTTGCAATGGCAATCACTTCTATTCTTTGTTGTTATTCTCTTAGTCTCCTAAATCATTATACCCATCACATTGTTACGGCTGGGATTAAAATATTTCTCTGTACAGCAGACAAGCTATGATAATTACCATCATAATCTTAAACCTTACAAGCTTAAACCTCTAAGATTGTTAGAAATTTAACCTACTTATACGCAGAATATTCCTTGCCATTTTCTATTGATTGTTTTGTTACAAAGAACTACTTAATTTGAGGAGGAAAATTGCTTTGGATATTATTGCTCTTTTCTATTGGAAAAAGCAGTAGAAAAGAGTAGAGTCTGGGAAGGAGCAAAAGCTGAGCCATGCTTGACGGATGTCATTAGCAGTGTCTTGCACAGCCTCTTGTCATGGGTTGCAGAGCTTACCTGAACATCTCATTTGCTTGCAGAATGAGAATAAGCTTCATGCTAGCTGAAAAACAGATCAGTGAAGTCATGCACAAATCATGGAAGACCTGCATGAGGCCTACTTACAACAAGCTCTATAAATCCATTCACCTTGGTTAAGGGGAATTTCTCCTGAAGTGCTCTTATTCAGATAGTGAAATCACTTCCAAACCTCAAAAGGTACATGTATTTTCACATTCATCTCTCAGTCTTTCGTCCTCACTTATAGAAGTAAAGGATGGATTGAACTAAAGAGGAAGTGATAAGGATTTAAGATACCAGTCTTCTTGCAAGGAAACAATGGATAAAATGAAAAATGGAACAAGGATTTGGACTCGTTTTCAGTGTTTCAGAACTATTTTCCTTTAGAATAATACTTACTTTTCTCTTAAGTGTATGTCTATAACTTCCTCAGATAAATCTTCCTTTTTTTAAAAAAAATCATAGCCTTAAAATACTTGTTATTTAAAAATTTCAGCACTACGCAAATATCTTTGGAAAAGAAAAATACTGAACTTGAACTGCCTTGTATTGTCATAAAGTTTTCTGCAAGAAAAAGATGCAAAAGAGCCTATATATAATTAGAGAAATCAGACATGCAAAGTTTTGATCCATATTTCAACTGGAACAATGTTAATGGTAGGCCAATGTTTTCATTGTTGCTGAGTGATGATAACGGGAACATGGCTGGGGACTGGACTATGACAGGTCACTCAGTGGGGAAGAGCCACTGCCTTTATGGCACAAAAGCAGTTAGTGGGGCAGAGCCAGATGACCAGAGGACAGAGGGCCGTTGTTAGGCCAGGGATTATTCCATACCACATGACATTATGCAGAAGGCTATAAAGCTGTTTGAAGTTGCCTGGGGGTTGGCCCTTTCCCATGGGTTGTGAGTTATCTGTTGGTGGAAGGTGAAATTTTATGTTGCTGGAAGGGCACCAGTCAGTGGGCAGTTGTACTGTTAGCTGGTAGATACAAGGGCAGATACAAGGGTAGACTGATAGCTTACAAGGGTAGATAATGATAGGACAAGGGGGAACAGATATAAATTCAAGGAGTGGAAGATTTAGATTAGATGGCAGGGGGAAGTTTTTCTGTGAGAGAGTGATGATGTGCTGGAACAAGTTGCCCAGAGAGGTTGTAAGCTCAGGCAGATAAAGGCAGTATCACCAAATTTTTTGAAAATATATTATGGTTTGATAGAAGTGAGGAAATAACAGAAAAAAATTTCTTTCAAATTCCCTAACTTTCTAGTGACTATAAATGAGCCTCTGAATGATGACTTGCTCGGAATTTGTTCTGTGATTTTGCACAGAAAGATAGGCAGAAACAAAATAGCTATTTTTACTTTTCATTAATTTATTACAGACATCTCAGGAAGTCAACAATGAATTATTGACAGATAAAGGCAGTGTGTTTAGCTTCATACAATTTTATTGTGGTGGATCTTTTATTTTTTTTGTCAAGTATTCTTAACGGAGTTTAAATTCTGTTCACTAAATAATCATACAGAAAAGAATCTATTCCTTTTTCCAACAGCATATTAATGAGTAACTATCAGAAATATAAGAATATTTCCTTAGATTGTAGCAACACGAAAAGTGTCATTTTCATTTAATTATTTGTTCTTCTTAAACAAAAGAGAAGTTAATACATCGTCCCACCAAAAGACTGCTTTTTAGCTGCAGGTATACATAAAATAATATAATTTATTATTTTATTATCAGTTATTTATTATTTCGATTGACTTTTGTTGTCTCTGTTGCAGCAGAGGAAAAAAAAACAGTTGTAAGAAGCTGCACTGTAACTGGCTTAGTGATCCAAGATAGCATTCTGACAAGCAGTGGAGAAACATCTTCCACATAAAAGGTAGTTAGTCCTACTGTGGCTGTTACCCTTACACATTCACAAAAATACCTCAGTTCACCCCTATATGATAATTACACTCTGGTCACAATAACTTGCGCTTGGAGGTTTATGAATTCCAGACTCAATGCCCCATAAAATTGTTATTTACTCCACAATGGAGTAAACTTTTTTGATACTTCACCCTGTCTGAAATGAAAAAATCTCTAAATAGCAAAACAATGAATACATATGATGTTGTCTTTGGGAAGAGACCTATTCTTAAAATGAATTTTCTCTATAGTTACAGAAAGTTTTGGTGCTCAAAGTGTGCAGTTTTTAAGGATAAAATATGTCTAGATGTGTATTCTGAGTTAGGATGAGGTGACTCATCTTCAGTATGCTTACATCCACTTCCAGATACTTAAGAAAAATAGGCTATCTTCAACAATACACTGAGTGGCTAATTTTTTCATTCCATTCCATGAACTCTTGCAATTTTTCATTGTTAGGATTCACTATATGTTAAACGGAAAGCAAGAAGTCTTGACACTTAGCCATCACTTCCTTAATCTGAAGTAAAGCTACAGTTAGAGGCCTAATCTCCAATTATGGAGTAGCATAACTTTGAGCCCCTCAAGATTTATTGTGACAGGCACAATTTCATCATGTAATGAGATCCTGTAAAAAGAGCATCATGAAAATGGAAAGCAGTATTTCATAGTGTGAAGTGTTCTATGCTATTTTCAATACAACGGCAGTTTTAAAAAGTCATAGTACTTTACATACATGCATGTGAGGACTATATTGGATTTTTCTCTAGAATCTCAATGATTCTAGATCATTGCAGGGAAGTTGGAGTAGATAACCTTCAAATATCCCTTCCAACTCAAATGATTCTGTGACTCTATGATAAAGTCTATGGCTTTCTGGGTAGAGATATGCTGAGTCTTAAACTGGAGAAAAGTTGAAAACTAAATTTCATTCTGAGCACATCTCATAACAGTCTGGAAATCAGAACTATTGAAAATGTTTGAGTTTTAGAATAGCTTTGCTAACAGCTCACGCTTTACATAATATATGCAAGTTAGAATCGCTTTTGAATTTCTGCCTTCATTATATTCTTTGGAATATTTAGGAAATAACTAATTTAATAATGAAGAACAGTTTTCTCACTACTAAAGATGCAGTACATCAAAACAATGACATGTACAAGAATAAGTCATCAAATTCTCTCAATACAGAATACAACCATAGGAATGTGATTTTTATCTGTACAGATCTTCATTTCTTCTCTAAAAAGCGTGGGACAAAGTCATAAAGCCAGCTTCCTGAAAGTGCTGCTGAAAAGTTGGGATGTAGAAGAGGTGGTAAGTATGAACATTAAATTGTCTTGCTGTTTTCTTCATATATTTAAACAATTTCAACTTGATTATAGCTTTACTATAAGGATATCTAAAGAGCTTTTGCTGATTTTCTATCTGCTTTTTGTTCATTCAGTACTTTGATTACTTCCCTATTTCTTGTAAATACTTTTTTCTTCTTGCTTTATTTTCTGTCACTGTCTGGTTATTTTTTATTTGTCAGAAAATTTGGAAGTATCAAGTTGTAGATAAAAAGACTTTGTATAAATAGGTGACCTAATGCAGCAGATAAACAAAATTACATCAACTGACTTCATTTGGAGTGAAATCAATCAACCTGACACCTTGAAATCCTTAGCTTCTTACATATTTTTTTCCAGAGATGAATGTTCTTCTCTTTTCCTAGCTGCTGTCATTGCATTAAAGTTTTCCAATAAATTTCATTTTTACAAGAATATATAGCTACATTTTCATATCTTTGGATTTCATTGTTCCATTTTAAAATTTACCCTTCCACGTTCTATATTTAGATCTGAGTTTTTCTTTTAAGTTATTAGCATATTATTCTAACTTCTGACTTCAGCTTTCTGTGGTCAAAACAAGAAAAACTTTCTCTGTTATAAATTTATTTGGTGAGTATTTGAAGTAATCTTTTTGCATACACTTTATTCATGTAGTATCTTAGGATTCCGCACATTCAATATGCCATTGTTCCCTCTATTGTTCATAAAGACACACTTTTCATAGCATAAAACCAACCAGCAGATTTATTATGCTTTGCAAACAAATTTCAAAGGAAGAGTGTTCTCTGCTTTTAGATATTTGAATGCTTGAGGTCAGCCTTTGATTATATCCCATATGCAGAAAGAACTTCAGATATACATATAGCAAAACAGGGATGAAAACCTACTGCTGTCAGATGCTGCCTTGCATTGCATTTTATTAGTATTTTAAAAAGCACTTTAATATCAGAAATTAAATTCAACATGACTTGTTTTCTCTAACAGAATTTCTAAATAATGAAGTTTTAATGGCTGGTTAGTCTATGTTTCCACTAGCTTGAATCTTAATACTTAGTTAAAACTAAAGAAATCCAGAGATCTTCTGAAGTGTATTTTTTTTTTTTTTTTTTCATTTCTAGCTCAATTTCACAAATGGTCAACTATAGGAAAGCTGTCAAAAACTTCTTCTTGCTATCAGTCTTGCTACTGATAAGAAGAACATGATATGTTCGAAAAGATAGATGAATCATCATGAATATCATCAGTAATGGTCTATACTTCTGTTCTGTGCTGGCCTATGAAAATAGAAAGCAGTGAGAACTGGCAAGGCAAGCTTTGCACTTACCTTTGCAGGACTCAGTGTGTTGTCTGTCCCAGCAAATACAAGGGAAGCATATGAAAAAAATCTGATATTTTGGCACTTGAATCCTGATCTGTTGTGACAGGAAAGATATAATGCTGCACATAATAATGGAAATTCAGTCTAACAAGCCCTAATCTCAGAAAATAATTCTGATTTTGTGAGACAGCGTACTAGCTGTATCTCCTATTCTTGCAACAGTCAGGATTTCTTTCAGCCATTAAGTGTTTTGCAAAGCAAAATCAAGATCAAATCAAGTATCGAGTATAGATTTCTTTCCATTCTGTGAATTCTACATGAGATCTACTGAGGACTCTTAATGGCTGATTACTGCTGGCTGCTGAAAATAACCTGTGAGAATCACAGAATCACAGAATGGCCAGGGTTGGAAGGGACCTCAAGGATCATGAATCTCCAACCCCCCTGCCACAATTGGTGGCTGCCAGGGCCACCAATCTCCACGTTTAATGCTAAACCAGGCTGCCCAGGGCCCCATCCAATCTGGCCTTAAACACCTCCAAGGATGGGGCATCCACAACCTCTCTGGGCAGCCTGTTCCAGTACCTCACCACTCTCTGGGTAAAGAATTTCCCCCTGATGTCCGACGTATATCTCCCCTCCCTCAACTTAAAACCATTTCCCCTCGTCCTATACATATCAACCCTTTCAAAGAGTTGATTCCCCTCCCCTCTGTAGGCTCCATTTAGGTGTTGAAAGGCTGCAATGAGGTCACCCTGCAGCCTTCTTTTCTCCAGGCTGAACAAGCCCAGCTCCCTCAGCCTGTCCTCACAGGGGAGGTGCTCCAGTGCCCTGATCATCCTAGTGGCCCTCCTCTGGACCCTCTCCAACAGCTCCCTGTCTTTTTTGTACTGCAAGCTCCACACTTGGATGCTGTATTCCAGATGGGGCCTCACAAGAGCAGAGTAGAGGGGGACAATCACCTCCCTGTCCCTACTGGCCATCCTTCTTTTGATGGAGCCCAGGAGCTCCACCATTTGCCCTCCGAGCCGCAAGAGCACACTGTTGGCTCATATTAAGTTTTTCGTCTATCAGGACCCCCAGGTCCTTCTCCACAGGGCTGCTTTCAAGGACCGCTCCTTCCAGCCTGTACAGATGCCTGGGATTCCTCCAGCCCAAGTGCACAACCCTGCACTTTGCCATGTTGAACCTCATCAAGTTCACCCGGGCCCACTTTTCTAGCCTCTCGAGGTCCCTCTGCATGGCATCCCTTCCTTCAACCGTGTCAACAGCACCACTCAGCTTGGTGTCATCAGCGAACTTGCTGAGGGTGCACTCGATTATTCCTACATCGATGTCATTGATAAAGATGTTGAAGAGCACTGGTCCTAAGACAGACATCTGGGGGACGCCGCTCGTTACCGGCCTCCACCTGGACACAGAGCCATTGATGACTACCCTCTGTCTGCCGCCTTTCAACCAGTTTCTTATCTATCGAGTGGTCCACCCATCAAATCCACATCCCTCCAATTTGGAGATGAGGATGTGGTGGGGGACCACAAAGGCCTTGCTCAAGTCAAGAATATTGGAAGAAAAACTACTTTTCAGTTTTGTCACCTCAAGATTTCTTGTCAGATGCATTAAACCACAAATTTAACCCCTTCTATAAATAAAATGAGCTGCCAGTTAGGATTAATGCAGACAAAAGCTCTTTTCTACCACAGGAGTGGAGAGATAATGAACTAAATCAATAGTGAGTACCTCCAGCCTCCTTCTTTCCAAGGTCTCAGCTTTGCTCCTGAACAAAGAGAAGCAGGATCAGGTCCTAGAGGTGCTGACTGGTCAGGTCTTTTTGTGCTGCTGTCATATAGCCTCAGGCTTCTAAACCAGTCCTTCCTCCAGGCTGTGTTTGCTGTCTCACAGCCTGCTGTGCAAGCAGTGGTAAAGTGCCACAGCAGAGCCTGCATGCTCTGCTTGTCCTTCAGCACCCAAAGTTGCCAGTAGCCTGGGATCCATGGGGATCCAAGCAGATGGACCTGTTGGGCAAGATGACAGGTGCTAGCTAGCTGTGAGGGAAGTCCTGTTACTTGGACAAGGGCTGGGGTGGGGTATCACAGAAGGACCTGCTGTATGTCTTCAGTTTTATTTCAGAAAAATTTTCAAATAACTGTCCTTCAGTGTCCCTTAAAAAAAGACTTATAACTTTAGACAGAAAGACATGAAACACTACATCATAATAAGTATCCTGTAAGTCAGTAGGCAGGATTGAAAAACAGCATATTGTTAACCATTTAGAAGCATCAGATAGGAAGTTAAATTTCTCGTTCCCATCTCGGAGCATCTAGATCTCTCTCAGATTGTCAGATGCACATAATAAACTCTCTCCTTGAAGTGTTTGAGGTTGAGAACATTCTTTACAAAAGAAATGAAGAGGAAGAAGTAGAAGGTTTTTTATAAATGATTGGTGTAAAACTTAGGTGCCATGGCAGCTGCTGGGAGTTTCAGTAATGACTCTACAAGGAAGATGGTTACCTTTCCTAGTATTCACCAGGGTGATGGATTGGGCCCACCTGGCAGTTGAACACCCACCCAGCAGGACAGGGAGAGAAAGCTCATGAGTTACAGATAGGGAGACTGCTTGCTAGATGTTACTGCAGGCAAAACAGTCTCACTTTGGAGAAAACTAACTTGTTGCCAAATAAATGAAATATCTAAATGCTTAATTTGGGTAGTGGGAAAAGACTAACATTAAAACAATATCTTTCAAGATATTATAGACTTCATGATCTAAGAGAAAAGAAAATTAACAAATTAATTTGGAAAAATAGCAGGAATTTCCTTACTGGTCATTTTCGTCTATGGCAGCAACATTGCAGCACCTGGGTAGTATGCTGATACTAAAAGACAATACTGAGGAAACATTACTGAGGACATTCACAAACCATAACTGCTTAAAGCTCCAGAATCCAATTAGGCAACTTGATATTTTAAGTTGCAGCGTGTAAGCCAAATTTTTTTGCACCTGCAAAAAACATCCATTGCTGTTATGTTACTGCAAACAAAAATCCCCAATCTGCAAGCATACAGGGAACCATTTAGCTTCACTTCCAACATTCACTGTAGCCCTGTGAATTCAAAAAGACTTTTCACCCAAATTATATCTGTTTAAGCGACATACCATAAAAACAGGATTCTTTTGCTACCCATTGTATCATAATAGTCTTTATCTGAATTCTTTTGCATCAGTAGCTATATCATCCTGCAGCTCCTCATGGCACATGATTCTTGTCAGAGATGGTCACTGGGAAGAGGAGAAAATTAGACTGTTTTGCTGTTGTGCTGGCAATTTCCAAGCTCTGCTTACATGTCCCAGAAAAACCCTATAGTATATAGGGAAGACACTGGAGGTCACACAACGCTATTGGTCCTTTATTTCACAACAAATCTTCTTCTGTAAAATGGTACTTGAAACTTTAAAGAATCTGTTTTACGTACCTGTTACAAAACATCGGAGGGGCACAAGAGATGTCTGCCACACTCCCATTCCATAAGCGCTTGTAGGGAAAGGAAGGCTAAAGTATTACCATTGTACTGAGTATCTCTTCATAATGTTGCAGGTATGATTAAGTAGAGTTAGATTTTTATTCACACTGTTTTCCATTCGAAGAAGTCTCTAAATTTTTCATTGCCTTTAGGCAATTCTGTAGAGAAACTTGTGAGCAGATTGATGTAAACAGCTAAGTAAGTTGTGGGTCTCACTGAATCAAGCAGTTGCAAGATATTTCTCCATAGTTTTTAATCCTCTATCCTTAAACTGTCACCTATGGCAGTTTCTGGGTCTTTATACACTGATCAATATGAGTGAAGGCTGTGTAAAGTCACAAATATTTTAAAGGTTTTTTCAAAAAAAAACTTTATTTTTAATGCAAATTTCTTGTTTTGTCTTCCAGAATTTGAATTGAACACTTAATTTTAGCTTAATTGGTTTGATACATACATATATATGCTGCATTACTCTATAATTACTGTCTTTAAGGATCCTAAATCAAACAAATAACTTCTGTGTTTAGTTAATATAAATCAGTGCATTTTTATGGACTGTAATCTTCTGTTGACAGAGGATCTAGTCAAAATGTTTACTTCACAAGGCTATCCTTGTGAGGGATTAAAATACATAGATTTGTCCATACATCTACCACACACATCAGCTTCTGAAAAAGGGAGCTGCTTTCCCTCTGAGACTAGTTAGATGCATTTAGTTTATCTCTCTTTCAAATACCCCGTTTAAATTCTCTAATAACTAAATTCAACACATAAATAAGGCATGTATATTAATTGGCAGAACACAAAGCCCAGGATAAGCTGGAATATACTCTGTTCTTAGGCAAAACAAAAGGAGAGTTGAGGGTTATTTGGAAATCCTATTATGTATACTAGCTGTACTTAAAATCGGTCCTTTTCTTGGTCTGGATTTCTATTTGGAGAATTCCTCTCTATAATTGGTAAATTACAGAAGTATTGTTTTAGAAGTGACACCTCCTTTACCTCACGAATGAAATGTTTTCTAAGAGGTTCATAGCAACAAACACCTCTTGCTGACTAGGAAACTTCTGGAAGCTGATCACTGGCTGAAGGAATATTGATGGGATTGCATATTTATAATATTTCTTTCTAAAGCAAGTTCTTGCCAGCCAGTTATTTTCCACTTAGAGCTATCATCTTTTCTACTTCCCTTTTAGTTTTCCTGCACCAATTCCCTTTCCTATTCTCACTTTCTCACTTCATGGTCTGACATCCTGCTGCTGAGCACCATGTTATCCAAAGATTTATTTTACAAACTGCAACACAAAAGATTATTGGAGAGGTGTCCATGTATTTTTATTTTTTTTTTCAGCCAATAGATGAGTCTGGGAATGGTTATATTGTTCATATGTAGAGCCCAAGTGAATAAAAACTCAACAGGACTGAACAAAATCAAGCCAATTCTTGCCTCATCTTCTACACTACTCTTTACAGGAACACTTTTTTTCCTGCATCTCTTGCACTGCTACGTCTTTCTCCTAAATGCATAACCTTCTATGCAGTTTCTTCTCAAAATTCTTCTTAGCCTTGTCCTTTATTTCTTGTGCTTTGCCCTTCGCTATTTCCTCTTCTATCTAAATCATTTTCTTCTAAATTCAGAATTGAATTTAGCTGGTCTTCCAGTCTCATTACAGACAATGAGGTAATGTTTCGTACTCACAAGTACATACAGCCAAAAAATGAGTTTTTGTTTTAGTGCATTTTATTTTCTAATGTTTCGATACCATTGGGTGGATTGCGTGGGTTCTTATTAATGCTTTGCCTACAGAGGGCTGTTTTAACCCTCCTCTTTTTTTTTTTTTAATAGTAAAACCGGAAACGTGTGTAACTATCTTTTTTTCCAAGTGCAGCATGATTTATTTTATTTGTGAATGACATTTTGTGACTTTGTTTTGTTTCGTTTTTAATGAGTCATACAATTACACTGTTGATTGATTACTAGGCTTGGGAATATTTTGGATTTCTAACAGGACTGTTCTTCCCACAGCTTTTCTTTTTTTTTTCCTCAATCCCATTCCACCATAAAATATCTAATTTCATATAAATGTTAAAATTGGTTGCTAGACAACCTGTAGGAATCAATTCTAAAAATGTACAAGTGGCTCTTTAGGGGGTTCCTGGAACACCAAAAGATTGTTCAGTTAGAAGATGAGGAAAGTAGCTTTGCATTATTTATGTCTGGTATTTTGTTACAGCAGCTTCAGTCGATGAATTAGTGTGTAGTTTGGACCAAGCCCAGGTGAACTGACTTGTAAGACCATTCAGTACAACAAAATCTAATGCAATACAATGTATATAAAGAAAGATTTAGTGTAATAGAAGAGAAAATCTTTCTTTAGAAAGAAGTCCCTTGTGCCAACACAGTTACTAAAACTGCACATTTGAAATGCAATTATATTGAAATATACTGCAAATTCTATGAGTAAAAAGAAAAAAAAATAGTGTGGTTACTTACCAGTGCTATAGCTATTAATACTGTGAACTATTACCACTGTTACGATTAAACAGCTCCATAATTAAGTAATCCATGTAAGGAAAAATTTACATGTTTTGGAGCATGAGAAAAAAAAAAAAAGGAAAAGCATTTAATTGAGATTTGGATACAAGAACTAGAATATTGGGTAAGGATGTATAAGGAGTTAATGCTCTGCTACACAACACAGAAAACAAGAAATAAATAGTGTTGAGATCTGATTCGTCATGCCCTCAAGCTTTAAAATTAAAGACATTGTTGATAATGCAACATAGTCTATAACACAGCAAAACCGATTGCAATAGAAAAGCTTAGCTACAATAGAGCTGTTAATATTTCTTGGATAAAGTGTACTTTACAGAATCACAGAATCACACAGAATCACAGAATCACCCGGGTTGGAAGGGACCTCAAGGATCATGTAGTTCCAACCCCCCTGCCTAGCAGGGCCACCAAACATACACATTCAGATCAGGTTGCCTAGGACCCCGTCCAACCTGGCCTTAAACACGTCCAAGGACGGGGCATCCACAACCTCCCTGGGCAGCCCGTTCCAGGGCCTAACCACTCTCCTAGTAAAGAACTTCCCCCTAACATCCAACCTAAATCTTCCCTCCTTCAACTTAAAACCATTTCCCCTAGTCCTGCTGTTATCAGCCCTTTTGAAGAGTTTACTCCCCTCCTGGGTGTAGGTTCCCTTCAGGTATTGATAGGCTGCAATGAGGTCAATTGAGTACCATACAGTACAATGAGGTGCAATGAGTACCTTTAAAGGTACTGTTGCTTTGATTTCCTATCTCTACACTGGCTATATGGACCCCATTGGCTAGAGGATCATAGAAACATAGAACTGTATAATCAGCAAGGTTGGAAAAGACCTTCAAGATCATCTAGTCCAACCATCCACCTACCACTAACCCATGTCCTTCAATACAGCATTTCTTGAACACCTCCAGGGACAGTGATTTAACCACCTGTGCCCTGGGCAGCCCACTCCAGAACCTAACCACTCTTTTCTCTAATGTCCAACCTGAACAACCCCTAGTGCAATTTGAGGCCATACCCACTAGTCCTATCAAGGGATGTTTATCATGGTAGGAGAATTCGGTTGTTTTTGTAAGTAGTCAAAAAGTTTTGTCCTGAAGTGAACAAGTTCAAAAACAAACAGCAACAACAACAAATAAAAACAGAACAACCTCATTTCAGTTCTTCAAACCTAACCTGACGCACTCAAATACAGACTTTGGGTGTGCAGATGCAGAGTGCATATGCCTCAATGACTCTTTTCTGGGTATCCCAAACTGTTTACTAGCCAAAAAGGCTGATTGCATGTGATCTCTAATCAGAGGTACAAAGGATCAGAGCATGATCAGGTGACATCAGAAATGTGAACAAATAAGATTGTAGAGAGCATTCTAAATCAGAGCTGACATTATATATCTCTGTAATAGCTGGGGTAAGTCTTTGGGATAAAAAAGGAATGAAATGCATGGTTTATGTTTCTTCTTCTGTACGCCATAATTATCTCAACCAGGTCAGTATTTGCTCTTTTCATTGGTTGTAGGAGCGGTAAGTTTAAGTAATCAGCTGCTGGCCCTCAGCAAAAAAAAGCACTGTTTACTCAGGGCAGTTACATTATAATGAAAATAAAATGGAAATGCCTGTCTTGCTGAGATGTCTATTCTTATCCCAAAGGAAATAGAAATCTAAATGTCTTATCTGTGGCTGCTCACTCAACTCATGCCCTAGTTTTGGCTAACACACAGCTCATGCTGAAGCCCAGTGTATGCTTGGGGCAATGCCATTAGGTCAAAGCTAGACCAGCATGTAGAGAAGACACGGACAGGATACAGTGGTAAAGATCACTATGCAGCTGCTAGTACCTGCAGCTTACTGTCTCCTGAAACCATTGGTCTCCTGTATCCTTGCATGTTCATTGCCTGGCAACTTCTTCAGAATCCACTGAATAAGATACTATTAACATGTTAGTTGACCCAAAAATCTTTTGAGCAGATCTAACTGTAGCAGGACTGATGAGGCCTTCCTGTGGTGGTGCAGAGGACACCTGAAGCATGACTGGTGAGGAAGGATGAGCACTTGCCCTTGGCAAAATAATTGCATTGCTCATGGACATGAGTTACAAGCTGGGGAAGCTGTGAGTTAGACATGTCATGAATTACTGAAGTGATAAGTTACTGTATTCATGTCAGACTAGCCTGTACAAAGGGGACCGAATCCTTGATTTGACATGTTTGTTTGTGAGATTGTTTTCTTAATGACTACATAAAGTAGTCATTAATTTACAGAGCACATTTTCTTGTAAATTTGAGATAATCAAACTATATATGATACCTTCCCTTAGCACTTGTATTTGCTACAGTCCCAGCCAGGCCAGTCAATTGCAAACTGTTTATACTTTTCAGTCTAGGACTGCCCATTTTAGATATTTAAATTCCTCTTTTCTTTTCTGCTTGTCTGGATAGTTCTGTCTGTTTCAGTGGTTCCTTCTGGGGGAGATAAGATTCGGACAATAAAGCTTTTTTCTACTTGATCATGCTTTTGGTTTTTTTTCTTTTTTTACTAGTAGCATTGTTGTGAACAATGCTATCATAAACTGAGCCACAAACATATTCTGACCTACAGAATTGATTAGATTATTAGTTCAGACTATTCTATATAATTGTATGATTCTCTCTGTTTTGCTAGTTAATATTCAACATTCTGCAGTTTATTATCTGCAGTGGGATGATGGGAAGATTTTTCTGAGAGTGAGGTAGTAATACATTCTCTAGCTCCCAAAGTTTATATATTTGTTAATATATATTTTATATATTGATAATGCCTTCTTCTTTCCCTCTATTACGCAACATTTGCTCCAGTACTCATCAAAATTCCAAGCAAAAAATAATGAAAACTAATCTGATCTTCAAATCAAGATTAAAATTAAACTTTGGTTGCTAAATGAATTTATTCCCAGTTTGAATTTTAATACAAAGACTCCTACAAATTTAAGTGAAAATACAAGGGAGTTTTCTCAGAGTAATACCTGATGGTCTCTGTGACAGTGTCCACAATGCAATTAAATAATTGAACTGTTGTAACATACACTGTAAGCAATGATTTCCCTGGGATAATTGATGTTTGAACAGAAGCAAAAACAAATGCAGAATCAAGCAAGAGTATGTGACATAATTAAGATAGACTTAGCATTTGCTCTCCGCTCTGTGGACCTGGGAGTCCTGGTGGACAACAGGCTGGCCATAAGCCAGCAGTGTGCCCTGGTGGCCAAGAAGGCCAATGGGATCCTGGGGTGTGTGGCCTGCAGGTCAAGGGAGGTGATCCTCCCCCTCTGCTCTGCCCTGGTCAGGCCTCAACTGGTGTACTGTATCCAGTTCTGGGCTCCCTGGTACAAGACAGACAAGGATCTCCTGGAAGGAGTCCAGCGAAGGGCAATGAAGATGACAAAGGGCCTGAAGCGCCTCTCTTATGAGGAAAGGCTGAGTGACACAGGTCTGTTCAGCCTTGAGAAAAGAAGACTTAGAGGTGACATAGAGGTGATCTTATTAATGTTTATAAATATCTTAAGTGTGGGAGTCAAAGACACATGGCCAACCTCTTTTCAGTGGTCTGTGGAGACAGGACAAGGGGAAACGGCCATAAAATAGACCATAGGAAGTTCTGCACGAATATACAAAGGAAATTCTGCACAGTGAGGGTGATGGAGCACTGAAATAGACTGCCCAGGGAGGCTGTGGATTCTCCTTCTATGGAGATATTCAAGACCTGCCTGGATGCCTACCTTCTGTAGAAGCCTTTGCATCAGTATTGGACTCAATGACCTCTGGAGGTCCCTTGTAATGCCTACAGTTCTGTGATTCTGTATCTGTCTCTTTCTCTCTCTATATATGTATAAAGAAAAAGCTTAATTAATATCTAAGACTGCTAGTTAACAAGACTCAACTACAGTCGCTTTCCAGAAGACTTTCAGCTTTTCATAGCTCTCTATGTTTTTACTGTTTGTTTACTTGTTTTTTATTAGTGTTATTTTTTTCCCTTCTTCTAATAATTTTGGATGAGATAAGCCAGAATTAACAGCTGTTATGAGGAATCCATAAGTAATTCACCAATGTGTAGAACCAAACAAAGGAATTTAGCCAAGATGTTGTATGATGAGGATTTTTTTTAATAAGCTGGTTGGAATTTTATTTATAGGTTTAGTTTGGAATCATTTTATTTTATGTCTCACCTAATGACTTCTTAGAAGAGTTTATACTAAAAATGAAATTGAAAGATAAAGCACTTTACCACACATCGCATTTATTATTGTTGAGGCACCTCACAGCCCTGTCCAGTGTATAGATTACTGTTTTTAGCAGCAGGACCAGTGATGATCTGCATTGTGGTTTCTTTTATGTTTGGTTTGGTTTTTTTTGTTTTTTTTTGGTAATAAATAGACCAAATCACTGCTTTTGTACAAAGTTATAGGAACTGCACAACAGTTTCAACAGTGTTGGATTTGGTGTGTGAAGAATATCACCAGATGAGAATATTAGCAGAGGATAAGACTCTCTTATTAGAAAAGAATTTAAGTATCCAAAACTGTTAATATACAAGTCCAAAGTTTTATTTGTTTCAAAACCCTATTGAATTGTTGTTAATCACAGAAAAAACTTTCATGGGTATATATCATCATTTATGTGTTCATTTGATTTGACAGTTTAGAAACTTTTTCTTATGGTAGACTGCACAGTTAATGAACTTCACTGCATGTGTAATAAAACACCTCAGGTACATGTGGCTGAACTGTTCAGGATCTATATCATACTAAGTATGAATGAATGACAAAGAGCAAAAGGATAAACACATGAAAGAAAAGTAGTTCCTCATGCAGAAAACGGACAGATTTCCTTTTCTAAGTGCATAACTCTTGTGTTAATGATTTATTTGTGTCTGATCTCAGACCAAAAGACCTTAGATTATCTGCACAATGGCAAAGCTTTCATATGATTGCTGGAAAATAGCTCCAGAAAAAAAGAACCAGAATAGCCATATAGTTAAAGAATACATAGGAAAAAGGATGTGTAGGCTTATATTCTCACTTAGAGGAAATGTTTGAGTTTTAACAATCTGCACCCACAAGATCGGCATAAGTAACATTTGATGGCATTAGAAATCAGTGTAATTGAGAGACCTCTTTCATTCTTTGAACAAAATGACGTATGTGAGTCAACCCTAATGGTGCTCTAATATCTGGTTTCTGAAATTAGGCACTCCTGGAAGCTGCAGAATCCCAGCTGTTTTTCCCCATCTGTATTTATACCAGTAATCTAAAGAGGGCAAAGGAAAAAGCCAGAAGAATGACCTAAAGTAACTTTTACCATTTAATTCCTAGAACGTTATTTGGCACAGTTTTGGCCTGTGCCAGCCAGTACTACTTCAGACAGTGCACAGTTTAAGGGATAGTACTGATCAAGAACTATTCCCAGTAGACATTTGGCATATGTGGGCTTACGTCCATTCATAAGACTGACTCTTGTCTGTCTTAAGTTTTGTGTCAAATCTAAATCTTAAAGTAAGCAGCTGCCTGTTTCTTCCAGTCATGAACTGAACACCTAAATTTTTGGTGCTTCTATACAGAGCTGCTTACCTACTTACAGAATTGATTGGCTATCAGTTATGTTATTCTATGTTGCCTGAGACATAATACTCTCCATGAGCTTTCCTCAGCTTCAGAATAAGCATCATCAGTGGAATCATTAAACTTCTTTCTCAGTAAATTTGAATTCATATCAGTCAGTTCTTAAAATGATTCATATGGGTGGAATAAAAGCTAGGGTTTTAGTTTTCAAAAATTAAAACAGCTTTTAATGGGAAGGAAAGGGAAGAAGGAATGGAAGGAAGAAGGAAAGGGAAATGGCCATCTCTGGATATAATAAGATGAGGCAATTGGAGGGTAAGCTGAATACTACTTTGTTGCAACAATGAAAAGTTTATGCCTAGAAAGTAAGACTGCTCAATGTTTTGCTGCTAGCTCATCAGTATGAGTGAAATCAGATGAGGTCTTTCTATTCTCTTGGTTTTTGTGGTTTAATACATGCCCATTATTTTCAACCACAATTCCCTGGCTACTGACTTAGCTTTTTAGATGGAAAGAGTCTGTACCTGATGTGACACAAATACGGGTGTGAGAGCTATAATTTTTGTTATCTGTGTATCTCATTTCTTCAGGTATCTCTAAGGTATTTGCCTTCTTGAGAAAATGAGGTAAATTTAGCTTCCTGCTCTCTAGTTACATCTGTTTCTCTTTTATTCATTTGAGACTGGGGCATTAAAGTACTGAATGGATTCCTCATTCTATTTTTATGTAAAAGTATAAACACACACTACAACAGTATGTCCTGAATGCACTGTTCAATGAAATTTTCAAGTGCTGTATTTTTTATGTGACATGTAATTTTGTAAAATAAGAAGTAGTGTAAAGTGTTCTGAAGGTCTGCTTGCTTTCAAAGAGAATTGTAAATATTCCTGAGACCTTCAAGAACTGTGATTTATTACGCTAACATGTTTACTATGCAGTGTATATTTGAATTTATTAACAGTATTCTGAGGTAATGCAAATTCTTGCCTGTGACAGAAGGATTATAAACACAGTGTTAGTGTTTTGTGACATGATGAAATGACAGCTTTTGCTTCAGTGGATGTAAATTTCTGTAAACATAATGTGACACCTTTACTTTGCTGTTGGAGATTTTCCATTGTATAATCTGTCCATTTTCCCCTGATGCTAAGACAAACAGAACATTTTGATTTTTTAGGAAAGCAATAGGAAGTTGCTGTTCCAGCTTGCTCCTTAAACACTTTACTTTTGCTCTGCTGACACCTGTACGTATGGAAAAAAGCCAAAAATCAAAGTGAGAACATAAAAAGTGTCCAGAGAGCGTCCAGAGTAACCAACATAAAACTGGTGAGACTATTCCAAAAGTGACCAAAGTGGAAGCTAATTTGGAGAGAGATTAATGGAATGTGAAATGGCTAATCAGAAAAAGGGTCTAGCTGAGCTGAAAATGGCTGAGGAAATACAGGCTCCATAGTGTTCTTAGTGCGCTTTCCCTTTCTTCAATACAAACCTTCAGAAACAGAATGTTAAAAAGACAGCAGGAAAAACAAAATGCCTTAGGAACACCATGGCCCAATTCTGAGTTACAAGGAAGAGTTCACTGTGTTGTTTCTGTTTGTGGTAAGTCACTTTCCAGGTGAATAGATTTCACTCCTAGTTCCTCTGGCATGTTTTTGCTCAAGCATTCCAGAAAAGTACAATAGTATCTGCAAGTGAATCTTCATGCAAAACTCTAAATTTTGCCTACATGAAGATATTAAGCAATTTATTCATTTTTGGGGGAAGTAAGTGTTTGATATTTTAATGAGCATATATGTTGAGCCTCAGGAAATTTTTCAAAAGATTGGTAAAAAAAGATGGAAATTCCTTCTCACACCAGTGGCTGCTAATAAGACGTAAGCTTTATTTACTTTTAGTTTTAGCAACTTTCTCCTGCAATCTGTGCTGTTGTTTTACCCAAGTAAAGGACATGAAATGATACTACACCATTAAACAGTGCTGTCCCTGGGGACATGTATGAGCCAAAGGCAAGAGGGATGTTAGATAGGAGACCTGAAAGGTCCATTGGCTGAAAAAGCTCCCCACGGAGACAAGATGGACGGGGGAAGCTCTCAATGGCATTGCCTCTGAGCTGGCCTTGAGCCCTGGCTGCCAAACCCATAGGCAAGAGGTTGTGCTCAGGCCTTAACACTTACCACAGTGCTACATAACATTATGGAAAAAGCAACAGAATCTGGGTCCAGTTTCTCACTGTATTAAACAACGTCAAACTCCTACTGCTGCTGATAGTGCTGCCTCTCCCCTTTGGAAAAAGTGAAGAACTTAATTCTGCTATCAGATTATGGCAAATTATTTTTCTTCTACTTATTTTTCACCCTTTTATTTTTCAAAATCTGTTAATTTTTTCAAAATCTGAGTATTTATTTAACTGCTTCTTTTTGTTTGCTACTCTGCAATGAACTTCTGAATTAGTATCCACAGATTGTGTAAAAGATTAATGAATGTCTTTTATTTCCTTGAAATATTTTCAAATATTATTTTCTATAAGCTTCAATCCTGAGCTTACATGTCCTACAAATTTTTCAGACTGAAAATCAAAAAGTATCTAGGCTTGATATAATATTTTCACAACCTCTACAGTCCTGATTCTGTTTGAAAGAGTAATTTTGACAGATGGAGAGTAGAGAAAGACAGCAAGTTTTCCAATTCTCTTGTAAAAATCCTCTTATGTCTGTCTGAAGTATTCTTTGCCCTAATGAACTGTTTTCTTCACAGATCTTTTAATAAAATGTATATCTGTCCTCTGTCAAAGGAAATATAAAGTCATTACAACATGAGGAGTGAGATTCCCCACATCACCATTAATATCACAGACTGAGTTGAAACAATTACAACAATTACAAAGTTCTATAAAAAGCACGGGGATAATGAACCTCAAAATAAATTATGAGTTGCAATTTTGATAACAGCAATTTCATAATAAAACTGAGCTGACCCAATGAGTCTTTGGAAGCTCTGGGAGACCGAGATCATTTCTTTAGTAGCTTGGAATGGCATTACTGTCAACAGGATACTCAGCTGAGTTTAAATTCATTTACCTTTTGACACGAATTAGGGCTTCATTTGGTAATAAAATGGCAACCTAAAGATCTACTAATATATTACTAAAAACATTACAGAATTTCAGACACAATTACAAAGATGCCATTTTTGCTCTATATGGAAATATGTTAATTAAACTGTGAAAAAGAATTGGGATACATTTGCTAACGTGGTCCTGTATTTCTTCCATTTAGATTAGTGTTACAGTTACACCATATTAAAGATGCTGCTTCTTATCTGTAACAAATGTGTTAAGGTAGCCATCAGTGGTTAATAGGGTGTGTAATTAACTACTGAAAAGTTAATTTATGTTTCTATGTGATACTTTCATTTATATATGCTGTCAACTTTTTTTTTTTTATTATTTTGTCTAGAAACCTGGACTACGAAATTCTTTCCTCTGTTTGTTGAATGTAAAAAGAAACAAAATGTTCTTTTTTCTTGGTCTGGATCACTACCCTTAAGGCCAATACAGGCTTTTTTACAGAAATTACCAACAAGCTTTTTAGCCCAGGTCTTGGCTTCTATTTCAGCTTCTTTTTCTATCATTCAAAAATGTTTCAATTGATTTAATTTTATATCTACAGCTCTAGTGTTTCATTTCTTATTTACATCATTTTTGCCAATCCCTTTGCTGAGAAATTGGCTTATTACTAAAGCTTCACTCCATCCGTACTTGCAGATTGAAAAGAGGCAGAGTTACTTACAAAGAACACCCACATCACAAATGTCTTTGAAGATGGCTTAGAAAGAAGAGGAAGAGAAGGTGTGAGAGAGGATATAAATGTCTGTGTAGCTGTATAATTAAGAAGTCATAGGAGATTAGAAACTAATTAGGAAAAGCAAGGGAGAATACAGAGCAGTACAATTTGGATAAAATATGACGTCTACCCTCTCCTCTCCTTATTGGTATTCAATATATGGAGGCCCAGTTAAAATACTGTCATCTCCCTGATGAGCTGTTAACACTAGCCAGTATTACCAATGAATAGATAATAACTTCCCTGTAACACTCGAGGTGATTTAAAATTTAGGATGTTAGAACATATGTGTATATACGTATTAATATGTTTATGCACATATTAACATATTAACATATATATTTATTTATTAAGGTTGGATATTAGGGAAAATTTCTTCTCAGAAAGTGTGGTGAGGCATCAGAACAGGCTGCCCAGGGAGCTGATGATTCACTGTCCCTGGAGATGTTCAAGAAATGTGGAAATGTGGCACTGAGGGGCGTGGGTTAGTAGGCACGATGGGGATGGGTCAGCAGTTGGACTAGATGACGTTAGTGGTTTTTTCCAACCCTAATGATTCTGTGATTTCTGTGATTAGTATAGTATAGCATTTCTGTACTATCAGTAATAGGATAATACATATATAAATATATGCATACATACATGCTAAAAGCTACACTAAAATAATACGCAATACTATATATTATGATGTGTGCTTGAAACATATATGTGCATATATGTAAAGAAGTAGATATGTCCTGACTTTTAAAGTATAATTAGAAACAACACTACTTTGAATGCTAGGTGTCATAACATCTAAGGACATTACCTGTCTGAAACTCTTTTCTGACTGAAACTTTACACACATTCTGCCTCTGGTACACCATGAGCTTGTTGCTGAAATAGAAGTGACTGAATTTAAATGCTAAAAGAGAAGGGGAACAACATGTAATTACTCTTTTTCCTGAAGCACCATACATTCTTTGCAGTGTCAGTTTAGAGATCTTAATTTCTTTAAACCGACTTCTCTGCCATAGTCAAAGATGCATGTTAGTTAAAACAGAATTGAAATCATCCTTTTGTTTAATGTTAAAGATTGCTATATAGACACTATATACTCATCCTTCTTGAGCCATCTGAAGTTTCTAGAAGACTTTTTAGTCTGATAATTACTGTTAAACTTTTAAAAGATTATTTCTCTTGAACGCACAATGAACTTCAGATTGGAAGTAGGGGAAGAGTGAATATACTACTCTTAACAAGCTTTCATGCCAAATGTGCTACACATTATTCATTCATGTCTAAGCATCTAAGCAATTCATGTCTAAGCATCAATACAGTTATTTATAAACTAAAAATAAATAAGTAAGTAAATATATAAACAGAGAAAAAATACAAACAGGAGTTGCACCTTTCTTGCTGTCTATAATTTGTGCTAGGGATGTCCTTAGCTTACTAAATTCTTTTCTTAAACCTGCTAACCACTAGCCTACTTCCCTTGAATTTCTTCCATAGCTACTCAGAGTGTCTTAGAAATCAGTGATGCAGCCAAGAAAATCTCATGGAGGGATACATATGTAATAATGTCAATAATGTAAGACAAAATATGTGAGTATATGGCCTTGTAAGTAGAAAAGGTAGAATTAAATCCCGCTCCCTTCGGTCAAGCATTAGTACCACAGGAATCTGTTACAAGTGAAAGATCTCTTTAATTGTACAGAAAAAAAGTAATGGACAACTCTTCTTTGGTGAGGAAGGTGTGTAGCACCCAAGTAGGTTGTAATTGCTGGAGAGATTATTTCACAGAGCCATTGGAATAATAAAAGCTGCCCACTACATACATGGAAAGCTCAATGACTTAGACACAGCCCTCACTTCAAATATACTAACAAAATAACAAAGGACTCTTTGCCAATTAATACACGTTTAAACAATTTAGGCAGGATTTTCAAATATAGTTTATCATTTCATTCATTTTGAACTGGTACAAGTCTGTTAATTACATAGCAGTGGATTGTATAATTGTGCAGGTAAAATTATACAAGTGTGTGGGCCCGAAGTACGTATGAAAGGGATTTGGATAATAGATTTGAGGCTTTCAGAGGCACAAAAAGAAGTTGTCATCCTGGTTTCTCAGCTACTCTGTAGCTTTCAGAAGTAAGATTCCCTTGCTTTTGAGTTCATAAATGAAACAAGTTTTAACTGTTTCTAAAGCCACAATTACTGGCACGAAAGTTTTTGAGGAATAATGCTTTAGGGAACCATTAAAAAGAATCCTGGAATGTCATAGAAAAATCAAACATCGTGATAGAGCATGCTGCAGTTGCTATTTTTCAGAAGAAAGTACTTCCAATTGAATTTCCAGCATCGCTTCCTGACACATCCTGCACACTCTTTTAGATCTTTGGTTCAATGAGTTTTATCCTGTGTAATCAGGCTGGGAAGGCTCAAGTTAGTATGACTATTATTGTGTGGTTAATTCAACTGATACAAATAAAAATTCATGGAATTTCTTTTTTGTTTAACCAAACCTTAATTTCATGAAAGAGAATGAGGGTCATAATTTGCAGACAGAATTACAAAGATAGAGAAAGAAGAAGAAGAAGACTGGGTGTAGGTTTAACTGTAATTTTCTAGCTTTGAAGACCTCACAAATTATCTACTTGTTCTGAACTTCAAATGCTAATAAAGGATTTACAAATCTACTTAATTTAGGACTTATTGGGATGCTTTGTAAATTAATCATAGGAATTACATATAGAAGGTAGGATTTATGAGCCTAGAGGAGGATTATAAATATGATGTAGGATTAGTTAAGTCTATTATATAGTACGTAAACATATTTCCAGATTTGTAAAGCTATTACATATGTTAGCCAAATCATATGTTTAAATTAATGATGTGTAAATCAAAACTGGGTAAAACACCATTTTTTAAGCTAGAGGCAAGATAAGTTGTTGCTAAATTAAAAAAAAAAAAAAAAAGAATTATAAGAAATACAATTTATAGAATGTAGACAGTATGGAGTACATTTTACAGGTAGAAATGTATGGGAGAAAGAAGAGGCATTACTACAATAGGAACTTCCCAGAACTGTTTTCAACTTTCCAAAACCTATCCAGACAGAACAATGTAGCAATCTAAAACAACACATTCAGTGCCCACACACATAATGGTGAGAGGAACTGGAGAGAGGATAACTGAATAAAGAAAGCCAGGGAAGCATACATACATTGTTTTGAATAATAATAACCAATTCTGGCGACATTGTATTGATTAAAAATAATGGAAATTACACTGTTAGTCTGAAAATAAGCCTGCCTTCCCCAGTAACTTTGGTTGAGATCTCTCCCTTTGTCTTCTCTTCTACTTAAATTTTGAAGCAAGGGTAGACTGGTGTGGTGAGCAGCTGGCATTGAGCCATTCAAGCCTGAAGAACTGATTTCAAAACAGATAGGTGAAATAACCAGTAACGATATTGTGAGCAATTTAAGATTTTTAGTAGCAGAGCTGTCTAGAACAAAAACCTTACACTGATACAAAAGAGGGAGCCCTGTGGTAATCTGCAATCATTCTGTACAAGGTACCACAACATAGCAGTTACACTCAGACTTAAAATTCAAAGGAACAACTGGCAGCATTATCAGAACAATCTGAGTAATTTGCTTCTCGCCATGAAAGTATTTGAAATCTTTCTTGGCTGGCACTCAGATTGCATTTGCCAGCTTGTAGCAAGTTGCTCAGATTTGCTCTGTGTTTGTAAATACCCTACAGAATTTATTTTTGTTGCACTACAAAATATATTTTTATTCCATTTCTAAATAGCTGCAATGTGTATATATGAAGGTAACAGAAGTCAAAACAAATCTGAGGCAGAAAGATCTTAAAAGGAGGAGAGGAAAATGAGAAGAAGGACCTTTCTTTTGTGGATAAGTATCATAAAACTATTATTAAATTGAAGGTATTTTCTATTTAGGCTCTTATATGAAGAAAGAATTAATACAATTTTTTGTTCTTTATTTCCTGCCAAATACTTAGCTTCTGAAATGCTAGCTTTGCCTCAAGAAGTCCCTCGCTCACACTCAGACTTTAGTGATTTATTCTCTGAGGAGAATATATGCCTATCTAATTTTTAACTTTTTTTTTTCCTTGACTCTTGGGAGGCAGACTATTTGGCTAGACAGGTGCTGGGTCTGACCAGGAATAGCTATTCACATCTATTTGCTAACATTCTCAATGTTGGCTGTTTGTTTACATTAGCCCTGACAAGTATTTTTCAACACTTTAGTACAGTGTGAAATACAATGTGTAAAGTTAATGGCTAGCCAGATTGACAGGTTTACCTCTATGAACTTTCATCTGTTGACTCTTAGCCTTTGAGGCTAAGCAGTTACTCTTTCCTGCATCAAGGGAACACCTTAATGAATTCCAGTAACAGACTCAATAACTTTGTAGATCAGTTCAATGGTCATAGCGTAAATGGAGAAACACCTCCTTATTTAAATCACTAGCAAGTTTAAAAAGTGAAGGAAAGGTGACACTTTATCTTGAGGTTCCACTATGAATTTGCAGAGTAAAACAATGAAAAATGCCATTTATTACTAACAAAAAATTTCTAACTGTAGCTAATTGAAAGTAAGAGCTTAAGAGCTTGTAATTAAATTCTACATATATTCTTTCTTTAAAAGAAAAAAAAGCATAAGCAAAAAAAAAAAAAAAAAAGAAGTAACAAAAATTAACTGAAAATGAAAGCCAAATCAAGATCACTTTTAAGCACAAACTAGGAGCAAAAGGTAGAATTGTGATTCCTGACAGTTGGTTACCTTCCCTCACTTTCCCACAGAGCTCTCTGTGTAGAAAAGCTGTACTTGAGAAGTAGTATGTTACCACATCCCAGTCAACTGGAATGTTAAATCGTGTTTCATATTGCCATTTTGCATGAAACCAGCCTGCAGCTTCGATATTTTCCTATAGCCAAAAATACTTGACATTATTTCCATGCATCCAGACGTAAAGTACATAAACGCTGCTGGGTAACAACTTCCACAATAAGCAGGCCAAAACCCTGCCTGCATCACAGCTCTCACAGCCTGTTGTTGATCTGTTGGATGAGCCTGCTTCTACTCAAAGATTTTCCTCCTCACTGGCACAATTGGGAAGACCTCACCAATACCTATTCTGCAGTTGAAGATCCAGAAATGAAACAGGTACCAGAAGTCATAAATCACCAATTTTTTTCATCTTGGCAGTCTGCCTCCACAGTTTGTTTGACCATGGCCTTTGGATGTCAGTCTTTTTTTGCCTTGTATGGCTCAGGGTCTAATTTCTGCCAATTTTCTGTCCAGTCAATCTCCTCTTCACCCTCCCTGATGGATTTCTGGAGCGTAAGTCTCATGAGGAGTAGCTGAGAGAACTGGGATTGTTCACTCCGGAGAAGAGGAGAGTCAGGGGAGACCAAATCACACTCTACAACTACCTGAAGTGAGGCTGTTGTGGGGCGGAGATTGGCTTCTTTTCCCATGTAACTAGCAATAGGACCAGAGGGAATGGCCTCAAGTTGTGCAAGGGGAGATTCAGGTTGGACATTAGGAAAAGTTTTCTTTCTGGAAGAGGGGAACAAGCTGCCTGTGGAGGTGGTGTAGTCATCATCCCTGGAGGTGTTCAGGAAAAGTTTAGATGTTGTACTAAGGATCATGGTTTAGTGGGAAATGTTGGTGATAGGTGGAAGACTGGACTGTATGATCTTGAAGGTGTTTTCCAATCTTGGTGGTTCTATGATTCTCTGATGATGATAGCTTATTCACCTCTTCTTTCACTGGATGTCTCACTGACACAGAATTCCAGTGTCTGCTACAAGAGAGATCCCCAGCACTAGGGAAAGTTCCCTGATATTCCCTGTAGCCCCCTGGGGATCTCTATTGGGAGTGAGGCACCCAAGCACAAAGGACGTTTTTCAGTACCTAAAAACTTTACCACATATTGCACTAAGCATTACAGCTAATTTCATTATGTTAGCAGGATTTCATTTTCTGTGAGTAGGCAGCTTTAAAATTCTTCGTAATCCAAACTAGAACTGGCTAATTTAAACAGCCATTTAATTCTTATGCTCAACATTACTTTTGCCAACATTAACACTGCAAAAGCGCCTAAGGAATCAGAGGTTCCAGACCTTGATTACTCAAAAATGTATTTGTATTGATTTATTGTGAGCTATCGTATTAAGGATTGCCCTGCTTGTGAACTTCTACCTTTTTACATGACACAAACAAATCAAACATTTATCTGGAAGTCAAGAAGGCATGTTTACATTACTGTTGCAATCTGACAACGCACAATTTATATCCTCTTAAGTGATAAATTAAACCAGTGATAGACCTTGGAAATAAAGCATGAAAGGGAAAAGGCTGTTATTAGAAGTGAAACATGAAATATAGGAGCGAAAACCTAAAGGTAAAGAGCATGAAGTATAGTGTATGAACCTTTGTCAAACATACTCAGCTTTGTGTTTGGATTAGCTATTCAATTTATCTAGGTAGGTACTTCAAAGATTGTAGAAAGCTCTTTCTTGCATGTCTTGTTTCTTACCTTCTTAAAGTGACAGTTCTTTCACCTGAACAATGGAGAGAAGGAGAGAAGCAGTCCAGCAGAGCACCAGTAATAAAACAATAAACCATAGTACATGAAGTGAAAATAAGAGGATAAGATAAAAGATCTATGGAGAGGACAGACATACCCATTTCTTCCTAACAGATGCCTATCAATCTTTTTCTTAACAATTCCTAATTCTTTCCCAATTCCTCGCCTTTCTCAGAAAATTTACTGATGTGTTAGTACAATTAACTTTTTTTTATGTCTGTTTGTGTCTGTGTTTTACTCCTACTTTCTCCTACAATTTTTTACTCCTACTTTCTCCTACAATTAAAGATCTATATTATTTTCTGTATGTTGTTTACAGTGAAATTGCAACACGGTTTATTTCTTTCTTCTTTGTGGCAAAATAATAATAATAATAATAATAATAATAATAGTAATAATAATAATTCAAAAAGCATAGCACAGAACTGGAAAAGAAAACAGAAAGGACTTCATGAAAATTAAAATTTTAGACCTAATTCCCTTTCTTATTTTTCAAACAGTAAAACAAAGAACCTTATTCCATTGTATATAATCTGCAAGTCATTTTTGAAAATTTTGACTTTAGAAGCCTTTTTCAGTATATTAACTTTATTTGCTTTATAATAGTTTCATAGAATCGTAGAATCATTTATGTTAGAACAGGCTTCTCAGATCACCAGATTCAAACATAAGCCTAGCGCTGCCACGTGTACCACTACTCCATGTTCCTAAGCATCACAACAGCACCCAGGGATGATAATTCAACTACTTCCCTGGCAGACTGTTCCAATGCTTCACGACCTGTTTAGTGAAGAATTTTCCTGTTATCAAACCTAAACCTCCTGTAGTGCTACCTGAACCCATTTTCTCTAATTTCTTGCTGCCTGAGAGAAGAAAGCAGCTCTCCACCTCATTACAATCTCCTTTCAGATAGTTGTAGAGGGTTATAAGGACTCTTCCCCTAAGCCCCCACTTCTCCAGGCTAAATAATCTCAGTTCTGCCAGCTGCTGCCTGTAAGACCCGTGTTCCTTCCCAGCAGCTCTATGTGTTTCGTGTAGTGAGGTGCCGAAAACCAAATACAGAATTTGAGGTTCAGCTCTCACCAGAGCCAAGTACAGGAGGTAATCACTTTCCTGATCCTGCTGGCCACACTATTTCTGTTACATACTTGGATGCCATTGCCATCTTGGCCACTTGGGTACACTGCTGTCTTATATTCAGCTAGTTATCAACCAATTCTTCGAGTTCCTTTTCCACCAGGCAGATTTCCAGCCATTCTTTTCCCAGCCTATAATGCTGCACTGGGCTTTTGTGACCTAAGTGCAAGACCCAGCATTTGATCTTGTGGAACCTCATACAGTTGACCTCAGCCAATCAATCCAGCCTATCCAGATATCCTTGTAGAGTCTTCAACACTCCCACCTAAATTTGCATTGTCTGCATATTTACTGGGGATACACTCAATCCCCTTGCCTAGATCGCTGATAATAGTATTAAAGAGAACAATACTGAGCCCTGAGGACATCACCTGCAACTGGTCTTGAACTGGATTTTATTCCATTCACCACAACTCTTTGGGCCCAGCCTCTCCACCAGTTCAGTAAAACTTTTTATTTCTCTTTTATTTAATAAGGAGAGTTTTGTTTTTTTTAATAGTGGTTTTCTCCTAAAAATCTTCTGTTGATTTTTCCCCAAAGTATTTCTATTTTTATTAAGTTATGGACAATATGATGAATACCTTTATTTTGAAAATTCTTGAATTTTCAAATTGAATTGAATTCAAATTGAATTTAAATTAAACTCAAGGACTATCTGGAATATAGATACATAATACAGAACAACCTACAATTAGTAGTTACATTACAAAATAAGAAAGCAAACTGGATTGAAGATCAGCAACAATAAATCATTGAAAATTATCATCAATGAGCCACATATATTTGGCAGCCTGCTGTAGAAATTTGTCCCTCAGATACTAAGTTTCATAGTTCTATTGAATATCTAAAACCACAAACTCATTGTAGATACTGAGTTCACAGCGTGTTGTCATCTTTTTCCCTTCCCTCATTTCTCAACACTGCAAAGACTATTGATACCTTATCAGCTCTCAGAAATGGGTTTTTGAGAAATAGAAGTCACCTCCCAAAAATCCTTTCCACTTCATCAGTACTAGCTGCCTTGTCTTTCAGAAATAGACTAACAGATACGTATCTAACTAAATTTCAATCACGTCTTCCAAATTTCCTTCTGGTTTTGGAGGTTGTTTCTTCTGTTCACTGACCTGAGGAAGGATTAGTGTGCCTGAAGCTTTGTCTTTTGCATACCTGAAACTTTGCTTGAATTTTCCTACACATGACAGTGGATGTAATAAAAGAAGCATTACTGCCATCTGTAAACTTTGTTTAGCTAGCATTCTTAGATTGTCATTGCTGTAGGAATATTACCATTATATACAGGTTATCAGTTTAAATTTGCTCACTCAAAAGAATACAGGGCTATCTTGTTTCTACTTCTTTAACACAAAGATCACACAGAAATTTCTTCTTGAGCTCATTCTGGAAAACTCCATTTGAAAAAATTAATCTTTTTTATTTTCCCTTTATTTTTGTACTCTTCTAGTGTTGTAATTAGGGTTATATTGTTATTTTACACATTAAATCTGTTAATTTAACAATTAATGTACCAAAAAAGTTTGTATTGTATGCCCCTTCAATAAGAAGTTTATTTGCCATCACACTTTAATAGTAAATATCAGTACACTATCACATTTTTCCTTTGTTATGTCAGCAGAATAAAACTTAATAATATTAAAAATTAAAGGCTGATGCTTTTCGTAAATATAAAATTCCATGAAACTGGTATGCCACGCCAAGAAATGTGGAATAGACCAGAATTTGGTACTGCCAAAGGTATATGCCATTTTCCATCAGTGGTAATACTAATACCAGCATCGTTGCTATGATTTACTTTGAGTTATCACCCAACACAAAGCTTCAAAACTTCATTTTTTAAAAAAGAACTAAGTAACAGATATGGATTATTAGCCATACCTTACACTGTACTTCTCATATCTTCTGCAAGATTAAAAGAGAGTGACAATCTCTCTTACTCCCTTACATGACTTGAAGGTAAATGATAGTTATTAATCTCTTTATTCATAAATTTTTATATTATTATATTATTCATATAAATTGTATAAATACGCATACTATCAAATTACATTGTGTATTAATGTTTATTTCTATTAATATCTATTTATTTATAAGTTATTGTGCAATTATAAAATGCTTGATTTTTTTTACATTTATTTTCCCATAAGCTATTATTTTTAGGAATATGCACTTGTTCTACATAAGTTACTTAAAAAACCATGGAACCTCATTTACATTTTAAAACTTTTGTAAGAAAGATTAAAAATATTTTTACTGGAAAAAAAAATCAGCCACGTAGTATTCAATATTATACTTATTTTCCCATTAATACGGTGTTCATCAGAAACCACTAAGAAGAATTCATCTCCAGAAGCTGCAGCAAAGCTATCAAATCTAGTTACTGCACATAGCAACATTGCCTGTCAGCTTCTGGAGTATATTGAGCTGCTTTTTGAGATAAAAGAGGGATGGCATTAAAAAAGGCATAGCTTAATTCTTTCTACACATAAACACTTTTTTCTAAGGAGGAAGTGGGCATGAAGAGCATATTCTCTTATAAATGGATTTGTTACATTTTTAATTCTGAGGCCAACCATAATATCAGAGAACTGTACAGTAGTTTGATTTGGAAGGGACCTTTAAAAGCCATCTAGCCCAACTCCTCTGCAATGAACAGGGACAACTACAGAGAGATCAGATTGCTCAGAGCCCCATCCATCCTGACCTTGAATGCTTCCAGGGGCACGGCATCCACAACTTCTCTGGGCAACCTGTTCCTGTGCCTCACCACTCTACCACAAAAAAGTTCCTTATATCCAACCTAAATCTCCACTTTTTTAGTTTGAAACCATTTCCACTTGTCCTATTACAGCAGACTCTGCTTAAGAGCTGTCCTTTCTTATAGCCCCTGCTTAGATACTGAATGGCTGAATTTTGGCCAAGCAATGGCTTCTAGCATGTGAAGATTCACATTTGAAGCAAATTTTTGAAAAGATCAGTAAAACTTACAGATAATTAAATACAGTCATTTTCTTTGTAGTACTTATCACCCACTGAGGCTGCCAGGTCAGATTTTTCACAATAATTCAAGTGCTATTTGCCAACTTGACCATTCATTTGAACACCTATATAAGATGTCAACTGCTTAAAAATTGGTCCCTTCATGTTTGTAAGTTCTTTCTCTTGGGGTTCAGAACTAAAGATAGGCCTGACTTTGAATTTTACTGCAGTATAGCAGGATTTTTTCTGAATTGAAGGAACTGAACTCCAGCACTTCAGAGTTAACATCAGATTTTCATTCCATTATCAGTCAGAACTAATCTTGTGCAGTTCCCCTGTCCCCTGAGCCATCAGGAGAGACTAATTTTTGCTGACATTGGATTTCTATTCATTTCTGACATTCTTGAAGAGTGTTAAGACATTATTGACAATGAAAAATTACTTGTCTGCATAGCATGCTATGTATTGCAGCACTCCCTACATACAAATAATTTTAAGCAGTGACAATGATGTCCTGAAATGTACAAGAACCTCAGAATTATTGATGTCATGCACAGAATATCATTTTATAAATGTGGTTCATCTTGTTACTCAATTTGTCACATCTTTGAACAGAATTAAGAACAGAATATTTGTCATATTACCTCTTATCTCCATTGATATTTCTCAAATGACTTCACAAACATAAAATCATCCAGGCAATGCTGATAACTTTTAAATACCTAGCTATCTTGCTAGTGTCCATATTAAATTCACAGAAACAAATATTACTTTGTCTTCCTTTTAGGAACATGTTACAAAAATATGTTATCAGAAATGCTTACTTAGAATTTAACATTTTCACCATTCTGTATGATTACTATGTGTTTTCCTTATATTTCTACTTGTTCGAGAGTTTGGGGTTTGTGAGAAGACTTGAAATATTAAAATGATTAAGATCACAAACTTTCAACAACCAAACAGGATATAAGATAAAAATTATTTGAAACTCTTTATATCTTGAGGGATTCCTTTCTGCTCTCATTGCTATATTATTAAATAATATTAAAACGTATTATTGGCAGTGCTCAGATAACTGTTTACATGTTTATTCAACTCTACAACTATTTGTGTTAGAATTATGGACTTGGTTTTGTATTCAGAGAGTTAGTTTCCTTGCTCACTGAGTCTTGAAGCTATTTTAGTTTGAATTATATTAGAGACTCACATACAAAAGGATTCTTTGTTCTCAGCCTATCCAACCAAATAGAGAGGGCTTCAGAGGCACCCATAGCTCCAGGGCCCAGTAAATTAGGTCTTGACTAGAAAAATAAAAGGAATAAAAATTGTTGTATGGAAGAGAGTGGATTCAATTTGCTGTCTCCCACTAAGAGCAAAGAAACAATATTCTAAGCTGAAAGTGTTTTAATTTACATACTTCTTCAAAAGCACATACTCTTAAATAAAGAATCTAAGATTAAGGAAAAAGTCTGTTTTGTATTCTTTTGTAGAGCATTTTTCTATGACAAAAAGGAGACAAGGAAGTCAGACTAGAAATCTCCATGAAATTTGCATTATCCTGGTGACTTTTCTATCAGTCATGAAAGATGTTAAGAAGAGTGGCTCCAGAGAAACTAGATTTCACAAAGCCCTTAGCATTATTGATATATGCTTATGGCCATACAACAGTACAGTCAGAGATGAGGATTTATTTCATGGGCTGTTTCAGGATAGAATGGTTTTCTTCTGTTCTTTCTCTGATTCAACTCTTTTTCAGAAAGCTGAAAATTAATTTCAAGTGAGCACATCTGTTAAAGAAATCACTGAAAAATAACCTTAGATGGTCTGTGCCATGAAAACCCTGATATCATCAAAATGCTACTTTTTGACTATTCTTTTTTAATGATCTTATTATGAAATTTATATTCTTTAAAGTATTTTTTTACAGAATAGAATGCATTTTGTTTGTTTCCCATGGATGTCTTGTTAGCTACACCATTTTCCCTCCTTTTCAGGGTTATGCAGCTGATGCGGAGATATAAGTGAAAAGCAGATAAATTAGACTCTTGTACAATTGTTACAGGATTTTTTACAGCTGTATAGAGTGGTTTGTGGTCAGTTAAATGGATTAATTCATCATTAAAGTGAGACATAGGATGATTTTAATCATACCTATGTAGGGCTATTTTCACATTCCTCTATGCTGTTGTAGAAGCATCTCCTTCAGAGTGGCATTTTTTCACTTGTTCAGAGTTAATTTGCAAGTAGGAGATTGTTCTTTAATTCCAGTGAGATTGTTCTTTAATTCCAGTTAATAATGCTTCAGTTTCTACTTTCTTCCATTCACTCTTCCCTGGGGTGAAAATCCTTTTTTGTTATATTTCAGAAATCATTACAAAGGCATCTTGTTTAGATCACTTTAAAGTTCTGTAAAAGATCAGCATCTGATTTTATGTATCTGCAAAAAAAGCAGGAAGAATTATGTCTTACTAGAAATACTAAAAAATTAATAATATACAGAAAAATATATCAAATGCTATTTTAGATTCCTCTGTATTTTATCCATGCATCTTTAAACAAGTGTAAGTTACTTAAAATGTTATATACCTGTTGAATTCATTAATGTAGCAAGCTAAAAGCTTATACTTTAATGCTTCATGTGGTGTTCCTTCAAACCAGGAGGTAATAGTTTCTAATTTGAGAACCTATGTCAGAAGCTATAAGAATTATAGATAGCTTTTCATTAGAACAATGAGCTATACCTTTCTTTTTCTACAATGACATAGACCAACGTTTTTTTCTTAAAAATCTTAATGCCTTTCTTCTTCATTACTCACATTTGGTATTTAGGACCAAAAATATTGAACAATCAGCAGTGAAAAGACAATAGAAACAAAAACAACACAGAGAAAGAATATGTTTATAACTTAGATAAATCAAACATTGTCAGATTTCAGGTTTTTAAGAGTCCATCAACTAAATCTTTCTGTCATTTAACTTCAGGAATAACAGGAATGCAGATATGATCTCAGAGGTGGGAGTCTGCAACACAGTACCTATATTTCAAACAGGGGAATTTAAAATGTGTGCTTTAGACTATTGAGTTTTAAATCTTGTAAGATACCAGCACTAATTAAACAGTTATGATACACATATGTAAAGATGAGAGTGTAAGAAACACAGACAATGAATGTGCTGAAGTTCAATTCCCTTCATTGCCAGAATAATTGTTTTGCTGGATGGTAGGAATGACAACTGTGATACTTCATTTCCTTTACTTTTTGATGAGACTAAATATGGAAACACATTGTGGAAGAGTCTACTATGAAATATATTAATTATCAGTTGCAAAAATTGCAAAGTGATTATCAAGCATTCATTGTCACTGTTTGGACCATATGTATACAAACCTACAGGCTCCAGGTACCCTGACCAGCCTCATCTGTAGTTTCCATTCATACACTCTCTTAGAAAGTGGTCTAAAATTTGCATATAAACTCAGACCTTTGGCCTCTGTCTAATCGCCAGAGTGAAAATGTTGTGTCATGCCATCTAACTTCTTAACTTTCTGGCTTTACTTTAATCTCTCTTCTAATTACAGACATGTCTGGTGGTTCCTGGTCTATGCTTGTCATGCAAGGTACTATGGGACTGTGCCCCACATCAGTGAGGTCTTGCTTTCCTGTGCGTAACAACCTCATGCTGGTTGCTCTTGGATAACCAGTGCAAAGATCATCTCTAGCGGAACTTGTCCTGAGCTCATTTCCACTTACCATAGCACTGAAAACATGCCAAAGTTAGGCATGCTCCTGGAATAGGAGAAAAATTATGAATACTTGAAAGATCTTAGCTGGAAAAGAAAATAATAATTAGATCTGGGTCTGAACTACAGGGTAGAGTCAAGAAAGTTGTATTCTTCCCTGGAGCCAATGAATTGTTACAAAAAAAAAAAAACCAAAAAAACAACAAAAAAACCTAAGTGAGGTGGAGGGAGGTGAGGTGGAGTCACTGCAGAGAGTTTTAGAATGCTACCTGTCTCTTTTAATCATGTCCCTTCCAACCAAAAATATGAAACAATACACTGTTTTAAAAACTTACTATATTTTTATGAAGAAAAATAACTTAGCTTCTCACCTTTTTTACTTTGGATACCTCTTCTGAGATGTGCAGAAAGACTTCCCAACTACTTTAATGGAAAATTTTTATTTTAAGAATATGAGTGGATAATGGCTTCTCCACAAAACCCTGAACAGGCAGTTTCAAAGTAAATTAAGTCTACTATGAAACAAAAATATCTTTCAGTGGTAAGCCAAAATGGATTATGAAAGCATCACAGATCTTTTTGGCCGTGTAAAATTTCCTGCTCATTCTTCTACACACATGTGGAATAATGAACTTTACGTGACTTTCTTAACACTAAGGAAGCCCAGACTGATATGCTGTAGTGAAGTGTCAGTGTTGCATTAAATAATATCTTAGAAATGAATTTAGTGAAGGCCAATTCTGTTATACCTTACTTCCTAGTTTGCTTCTCCGAAACACCAGTGATTTGAAAGAAAAGAATTTAGAAAGATTATACTGTAGCATTTTTGCGTTCTTCATGTATGTGGCGAAAGTCTGATCAAAGAAACAAAAAAACAACAAAAAAATACATTTGACATGGAAATATTTGGGTTGCTTACATCCTAAACATGATCATCAAAATTTAGCAATTCTGTAACTGTCTCATCTCATCAGAGAGAAAAAAAAATGTCCTACCAAGGTATAACTTCACAGTTTTATTTCCTCTTTTACTGCAATATCTATTTTATGCTTACACTTTGTAAGCATAAACATTTAATTGAAAGTAAATACCAAAAACAAAAAAACAAAAAATGCCAAAAACCAAAACAAAAACACAACAAACTGAAAGTAAATAATCTATAAAATATACCTTTGTTTCCTTTTCAAAATACATACAGTCTTAGCTTCGTTTTTAGAAAAATAAAAATATTCACAGACAGAATCTTTATAGTTGTTTAGAATACTTTTTAGTAGGTTTGACTGTTACCAGATAATATTTTGCTTCTTTCCTTATTTAAAACTTATTTCTCGAGAGAATAAAGTAATCTATTTAGATCTACCTAATCTATATTTATACAGTCCTCTCCTAAGTATGGCAACAGATTTTCTTAAAACATAGAGATCTAATGTACTTGAAATGTGAACCTCAACAGATGAAATAAAGAAAAACAGTTCCTTTGAATCCAAATATTTGTACTATAGGCAATATCTTGTGCTGGGAGTTGTAAGATAACCCTTGATACAGGAAAGCATCACAGTCCAATTTCTGATCCTCGTGAACATTCATCACTCCTTGCCTGAGTTGCCACTTTGTACTATCAGCATAATTACACGGAAATAATCTTTTATTAAGCCTTCTGACATTTATTATTCTCAGAGCATCATGCTCAAGCTGTGACTCTCTTTGTCACAGCAATAATGTATCTGTTATGATTTAGAGAGCACATACACTTATGAAAATAATGTTTAGTGCCTTTTTATGTTATCATCTTTAAATATCTGGAAGACTTTGATTAGACGAGATGGGTAAGTTTGACACGCTTGTCAATGTCCGATGTATAATGGATATATATCTATATCAGATGTAATGAGCTAGACCTGTAGATTAACAACAAAGATTTTTTATCTAATTCTTCAGATGTTTTCTTTAGCAAACTTAGCTACTGTGACTGTGTGGATTTGCAAATGTTTCGACCCATTAGAACTACCATGCTGAGAGGATAAGCGGAATTTTTCTGATTTACTCTTTCAGATACTTTGGTTGGAGACTTGGATACATCCTATGAACTTGCAAAACTGAGGCCTCTGATTTTTTTCTTCCTAAAGACAATGACAACAGCTGGTACATCTACATTTTAAATGCTATATATCATAATTTGTACAATATTTTCATATTTTACATTACAGCATTTCTGTCATTATTAAATGTATTATTTAAAAATACTTGAATTTAAATTGCAGAAGAAGCAGTGGAAGTCTGTTATATGAATGCTGCTCAAAAAGTAATGCCTCCTAACTTACTACATTGGCCCACAACTTCACAGGCCTCAGTAAGAAACTCAGGAAACAGGTAACTTACAATTTGTCCTGTAAATATTTCAAGATAAATAAAATCAATGCTGAAAATAATTTCAGGATATTTAAATGAGAAAAGTGGGAGCTGAATAATTTTCCCACAGAATACGTTTAATTGATAATTCTTCAGAATAATTCAAATGCATAATTAAAGTCAGATGAGGCCGGATAGTTTTTAAAATGCCAAGAAATGCATCTAGTTGAAAGAACATTAAATAGTAGACAGCATACCATTACAAATTAATATGTCATTATCCTGTTCCTTAACATCTGTTATCTACATTCTGCATAAATATTATGAAACATCATTGCTTTTGAGTGTTGAAAAATTACTGGTCCTGTAAGAGGGTCCCTATCAGAAATTAGCTGATACATATAAACACATGGAAAGGTTTTTCATTATTTCAACAAACATAATTGAAACAAACAAATTTTGTTTCATTTCTAATATATTTATTTAACAATTAATAATGAATTGTCAATTCTGCATTCAAATTGTATAATATACAGTATGGAAGCTGCTTTAGAAAACTGTACTGATTTGTGCATGCAGTAAAGTCTCATCAAAATCATATGTAAAAGAACATACTTTACAGAATCACAGATTGGTTGAGGTTGGCAGGAGCTTATGGAGATCACCTGGCCAAATTTCCTGCTGAAGCAGGCCATGGGACCATGGACCATGTCCATTTGGTTTTCAAAAATGTCCAGTGAGGAGACTCCATAACCTTTCTGGCAACCTGCGGCTTCATCACCCTCACAGGAAATATGTGTTTCCTGGCATTCAGAAGGAATTTCTAGTGTGTTCCAGTTTGTGCCCACTGTCTCTTGTCCTCATATAGTGTACCACCAAAGAGAGTAGTTCCTTCCTGTTTGCATACTCCCTTCAGGTATTTATTTACATGGATGAGATGCCCCCCAAGACTTCTCTTCATCAGACTGAGCAGTCCCAGATGCCCCAGCCTCTTCTCATAGGAGAGATGTGCCAGTCACTTCATCATATTTGTGATAGTTCATTGAACACTCTCCATTAAGTCTATGTCTTCCTTTTATTAGAGGACTCAGAACTGGACACAGTACTCCAGATGCAGCCTCACCAGTGCTGAATAGACTAATAGTAACCACTTAAGTAATTAGAAATTATTTATTGATAAAACTATACCTCTTTTTTGTGCTCTTTTTATGATGCTACCATTTACTATACTTCACTGCATTCCTGGCACACTGTATCTAATTCAAACTGTTCTTTAAATGTAATGTCAACATAATTACTATTTTCAATACAAAATGTCTAAGGAAAGTGCAGAGAAAATCAAATATATATGTATTATTTTAACTCACATCCAAGTTGTATATGCCTTTTAGTATTAAGTATTAAGTAATTGCTGAATTTCTTTTGAAAATCCAAATATATTTTCACATAACGCTTGCAGTTTTTAAAGCTTCCCTGCAAGAAGCTCAAAAACATTTACCTTCATTAAGATACCTTCACTGAGGACTGAGTGATCTAATGCCTTTTGGCAGAAAGTTGAAATCATAATTTTTAATAAAAAGTGAGACTTAAAAGAAACAGTAAAAAGATCATGCTATAAGTTTAAAAGAAAATGAATTGCAAGTTTAAAATCCTCACACAATTTTACTTCTGCTCCTTAGGGCACATACTGTCATTTTCCACAGTATTGTTATATCTTTGTGCAGTCATCTACATGGATACAAAAGTGATGGAAAAGCTCATCATCTTGATGAGGTTGTATTTTTTGCTGCGGTGTTGACCAAGTTATTTTTATCTTCCTCTGCATCTTCATGTGTCATCTGTTTCCCAGGCTCATCAAAGCATATTCACCTAAAAAACTTATCTGCCATCCTACTGACATGAGGATAGCTGATACACTTGATTGTTCCTCCTCTTTTTGTGATCTTTTACACTGAAGATCTTAATTTCTAAGGCACTGAAGTGCTTTGCGACACAGTGCATGTCAGTATGGTCCTTTCTAGGTGATATATTTATTAAATGGCTCACTGTAATCACAGCTGAGTGGATTTCATGGGTCAAAGGTCTTTTTGAGCTGTACAGTCCTGAAAGTAAATGTGATTACATAAGGTGGGAAGTAGTAAAAGATATTTAATTACTAAATTACAGAGGTTATTATTCGTGAGGCAGTGATGCATCATGAATAAGGCAATGGAGCACACTGCTTTTATCCTCTTTTTCAAGTAAGCAAGGACATCTGCACCATTCCTCTGTAGGCTGTTTATGCCATCAGTAGGGATTGATCTTGTGAGCGGAGTACAAATTAGATTTTTTCTTACTGTTTGGAGCAAGACTAGGTTCTAAAATATATTGCCATACTTCCTGTTGAAACATGTATTTGCATTTTTCTTAAGCATTTCTTTTTCCGAAAATGATGTTTTATGTGTATGAAAAGTACAGTGTTCTGCTGATTGTTTTTCATTTAGACTATTCTCACTTTGCTGGGGTTGCAGGCTAACGATTGCCTAGGACTTGAGTTGGTGTTATGTTAGCTGAATGAGACATGGAAAACTACTAAACCTGAGAAACTTCTTGATGTAACAGAATGGATGAATGAGAATCCAATGAAAGCTACAGAAGTGCCACAAAGGAAGGCTTTTAGACACAATTCAGGTGAACACATGTAAGAAACAGTCAAACTTCATACATGGTGAGTACTGGGGACCTTTAGGGAGAGAAATCTCGCATAAGCCTAGAAAATCTGGAAAACCATATAAGCAATACCATATACAATTGACATCACCTTAGTAACACTGTCAGAAGTAAGAAATTAAGGCAAAAATGTACGAAAACCAAGATTAATAGGGGAAAAACAACTGGGGGCAGGTTGTTTATTTGGTAAGGTGATAAATGGGCAAAAAAATGGGTGAGGAAAAATAGAAAAAGCAGCAAAGGAGCTGATCGGAGCTATCTATGTAGACCTGCCAGACTGTCTTGGTGCTTGATTACCACAACTGGGTAGGATGGCAAAGTAGAACTGTTGCTGCCACCCCACAGAATATTCTAAGCTTACCTCTACCGTTAGGTGTACACAAGTGGTCCAGCTGCCTTCACACACTAGCAGAGGAACCCGCGGGATGGACAGAGCAAGCTTCCTAGGACATTTTGCCAGTACTTTCTTTGGGCTGCATGACACCAGCATCTTCCTCTTAGCCTCCCAGCACACTGCCAGTCTGGCTGTAAGAAACAAATGGTTAAAAGCCTGGAACAAGATATAGGGGAGAGGTTTTATCCTATGGCCTTCAAACTGTTTCAGACAGGAACACTTTTGAAGGTAGAAGATATTCAAACTGAATCAGTTCCTAATGAGCCATAATAGGAGGACAGAAAATTGACATGAAATTATATATCAAAATTAGTTTTCTACATTCTTTGTGATACTTCGCAGTTGAAGTACAATGAATAATTTTCTACCTTCACAAAGAAGTTTCAAAAGCCCTCAACGATGTCACTGAGTTTCAGACTGTTTGATCTAGGGTGGTATGATAGAGAAATACCTTTGCAGGATAGCTCTGCCTTTATGCTCTTCCCAGTGCTACTCTACAGAACACTGGCCAAAAAGATAACTGAGTCAGATTGTCTTTTGGCCTGGTTCTGTAGAGGCAGTAGCAGATGCAAAGGAAGCCAGGCCTTCACATTCACATAAAGTACTGGTATATTTTAGAGTAGTCTATGCACTGAGCAGATTCAGGGATTTGGAGATAAGCTCTTTTATTTCTTATTCCTTGCAGACTTCTCCTTTTCTGCCTAATGATATATTACAGAGAAAGCATCATGAAGCATTTCTCCCTTGATAATCTGCTAAGGAATTACCCAAATGTCAAGCTGGTCTGGGTCACTACAGTAGATGTACGATAACAAAGCAGAAAAAAAAGAGGTAACTGAGGGAAAAACTGTGTTAAAATTACTTAACCAGAAATTTGAAGATAAAGTTAAATAAGAACTAGTCTTATGAAAATGTGCTGAAAATAAAAGCTTACATTCTGAAAGTAATTAATGGCTTATTCCACTAAACTACACTTGAGGCAAATGCTTAGAAAAAATTGCTGTCTCACTTGTCCACTAATAAGAACAAATATCAAGGTAAATTAGATTTGTAAAACAGATTTGTGTGTGTGTTTTTCCAGTGTAATAACCAAGTGCAGCTGTGCTGCTTTTAATCTGACTGCTCTGAAATAACTGCAGGTAAGACAGTTAGATCTAAGCAGGACTGATATAGTGGTTGTCTTACCTGAGGTCAGGACTGTCCTTCTCCAGGGCCAGATGTCAAAACAGGAAAACATTTTATGAACAAGTGAAGGTAAAACACAATAAACTGTTCACATATTAGCAGTATCAGGAGCAGGGACACAACATGATTTCTGAAGTGAGGAATATTTTTATGTAGATATAATACCCTTCTTTTCAACGCTGCCGCTAAGTACCATTTCCACAGAGTTCTTTATGGTTGCCTGAGTATGAAATGAATATATTCAATTTTCCGCAGTCTCATTCAGACTACGATGATCTGGATAACACACTACTGATTAATTAAGTTCAGAAATAAGGTATAATTCTGTGAGCAATTATTTAATTTCTGCCCACACGAAGTAACTTTAGCTGACCTTATGCATTTTTTCTTATAAAGTTTTCTGTGCTTCAGATAAACACTATTCATACGTGCTTCGCATGGCTTTTTCATTTCAGTCCCCACATACTAAAATAGAGTTTAAATAATATTGGATCTATCTTCACAGAATACACCTGGTAGAACTTGTGCATAAGTGCATGTCATACACCTAGTATAGAGACAGTTCTGTCAAATACAAGTTGATGTCTTTGCTGCATGTTTTGGAGAAAAGGATTTCAGTGATTCAATTAATACACGGAATCATTTCTTTTCAACTCTTCTTTCACATTTCATTTTTCACCCCTACACATTTACTTAAAATTTTATATTTAGTATATTTTAAGAGGGTTTCTTTGGAAACACAGGAAATAATAGAACACACTAAAAACACCTGTACTACCTCAGCCATATACAAGAAGTGAAACCTTTACAAATGCAGTTCTAATTACGTGACCAAAGGATATAGATATTCATGTATTTTCAGTATTCCTGCCCAAATTGGAAAACAGTCATTCACAGTAGAAATCAATCTGCTACAACACTTCCTCATGCTTCTAGCTTCTTTAAGCAAGAATACTTTTTTTTTTTTTTTTTTTTTTTTTTTTTTTTTTTTAAATAATGGGAGAAGATTTAAGATTATAAGAAAATAAAATGCAAATCCTATCTCTTTTCTCTGTGAATACTTTCTTTACTTGGAACACAGGTACATGGGTACCACATACCCACATATCAGGGCTTGGAAATAGATAAAAACTTCAATGATGCTTATCATTTCTTGCTTGGTTTTGTTTGGCAGCTTGTTGAATAAAGGATTGCCTTTTACCTTTTTTTCCTCTAGTCTGTATTTAAGGAAATATTTATGTCATCTTTTCCAAGGACAAGCTGATGTTATACACTCTTCAAGGGCTATGGTGTTAACACTTCTATTTATGCTGGTTACTAAACAAATATACATGTAAATTTTTTTTTTTTTCAAGTGCTATTTGGTTGTCTCAGTGAGCAAATTGTAAAACATAGTTTTAGCTTCCTCTTCCATGTCCGTTCCTATTTATGTTGTCTTGTTTATCAATCTCTCAAATGGATAAAATTCTGCAAGGCACATGCCAATTAACAAGGATTATATATATATATATATATATATATATATTTATTTATTTTAAGGAGGGTTCCTACAAGTAAATGTATGATATCAAGAGTTACTGGAAGGGTACAGAAACTATTAAATTGCCTTTCACTAAACTGAGCATAACATAGTATTTGGCTCTTCCCTGGGGATTGTTTGCAATTTGAAGTTTAGAATATGAAGATTTTGTTTTTGCTGTTGAATGTTTGTTTATTTGATATTTTCCAAGTACGTAAGTAGCTTCCAGAAAGTAGTCTTTCTTTGGGTTTAGTTTCTAATAAGGGTGGTTTAAAATTATCTAAAACCACTATATACTCCTCTGGAGTCAAGATATCTCAAATGAACCTCTTGTTAATGTTTCCTATCAGAATACGAAGGCAGATCCTAGGACATCTAGGGAGCATTTTTTCTGTATCAGGTGGAATAATGAGTCAGATAACAAGTTACCATATGGAAAAAAAAAAAAAGCAAAAAAAAAAAGCAATTTGATACCTCAACTCTTTCACACAGAAAACTATTTAGCTATTTAGCTATTAGCTTTCCAATTCTTTTCCACTATTGTCAACAGATTTTTCAAACCTATTGTCAATAGGTTTTTAAATGTATGAGACAACTAGAATAAAACTTTTTCAGCATGTACATACTGAATTAATCCTTCTTTTTTCTTCATAATTCATCTTTTCTAAACCGTTTAATTATTTTGTCATCTCTTTGGAACTCTTCATTTATTGATGAAAAGATTTTGATGAGATATCCCAATCTGTAGGTTTCTACATTTTTCTTCTTCTTGAATAAATCACATTAATTCAGAGCAAATATGAAACCTCATCTCCAGAATGGTGACATTAACTAACATCTCAAAACTTAGAACTCTTAAATATATCTTGCTTTGTCATCAAAACTAACTGAGGAAGGAGAGGGCAGCTGGGGGAACAGTAAATCTTTGAAATTGTTCTTTTAAAAAAAACTTCAATTTTTCAAAAGAATTCAAGAAACTTCATATATTTTTCTATTACTGTAGAAAATACAGAGAAAAGTATAAGTAAATTTAATACTAACTGCATTGTAATTCACAAGTTTTTAACTTGACTGCCCACAGGCATTTTTAAGGAAAAGCTGCCAGAAAGTGCCAGATGCTTTAAAAAGATGTGTAAGTTTAAAACAAAATTTTCTATGGAGAAGAATACAACTTTAATAGTAGAAAATCTTTTGTGTATATATATATATATATTTGTTGTTATTAATAAAAGGGGTACATGCAGAAATATATATTTAGAAGTTATGGAGAGCAGGAACTTCAACAACATGGGAGGTATTTCAATTGACGCAAAAAGATGGGGAACAGTACATAAAACTGTAAATGTCATTTCTCTTGGCTGTATTTATTTTAAAAGAAACCATAAATACAGTTCTCTACATATTTTAACTAAGACAAGTTGAGAAGGACAAGTAAAAGAAAGGCTTGCACCCGAAAATTAGATAAAGTCCAGTGGTTTTGACAAATTCCTCCAGTCTAAGCCAATTGCATGCACAACTGAGACAGCTAACAAAAACTGTATATTAAAATCTAATCTATATTAACATCATGGCTGATTATTCCCACATAGGATTCTAGGGGGATCTTGTTTTTCTCCACACTCATGAAATTACTCTCTTTCTTACATTATTTCCTTGTTTTTTTTTTTTTTTTTTTTTCTTTTTTTGGAGGGGGTAAGGGGAGAGGGGGTAATTTATTACGTGGAAAAAGTTATATTTCTTTGCATATTATCAGATGTGGATTTCAGAAAAAAAATTCCAAATGCAGAGAGTTAGATGGAAGGAAGCATTGTTTATTGGCCAAAGCAGGTAACACTGTAATAGATGAGAGCTTAGAAATGGAATGAAGAATTCTGGAGGATAGATATCAATTAATATATAAAATCTAAATTTTATAAATAAATTAATCATTTTTTGGAGGATCCCACCTTTCCCCATGAGATGTGCAAGGTAAGAACTGGTGTTTAAGTAAAGGTCAGTGAGATGTATCCAATTCTAATTTAGTGAGTGTAATGACCTTCATGAAATTTAGTTGGCTTTGCTGCATTTGAAGTTGCCTAACTGAGCAGTTTTTGTATACCACGTTACAGTGTCCTGATCATTATGGTTGCCAGGGCAACTTAGCTCAAGTTTTATCAATATGAACTCCAGTAATTGAACTGAGCTCACAACACATTCTTATACTTCCAAGCAAGTAATAGGGCATGTCAAAACAGGATCTCAGGGTGCACCCACTGAACAGGAGTAAAGGCTATGGAGGCAATGGCTGTGAATCTCAGTTGATACGTACTGTCAGTAAAGTATGGTGATGCCTTCTTCTGCCCACTGTGCTTCACTGCAGGATGAATACAGAGTTTTGGAAGCCTTGCAACTGCTGTATGAGCCTAGTTGCTTAGTTATCTGTTGTTCCATCTCACTATTACATCCTTGCTCTTAAATGTAAGGTTGATTTAATGTAATTTTTGTGAGATCTAATTTATATAATTAGCTCTAATTATCTAATAACTAGGTGCATAAATTCATTGTAGAAGAAAGAAAAGTATTGCTAAACATTTATAATGTTTTCTATCAGTGAAAAGATACAAGTGAGTTTTCAAGCTAAAAGTAGAAGAATTCAGTGCAGTTAGTTAATGATTTAGAACTGAATGTATGCAGGTAAGAATCAAAGAATCATACCTCTAACAATTAAAAAGGCTTTGATCCTGCAATGGTGGAATATACAATATTAGATTAGATTAGATTAGAATAGAATAGAATAGAATAGAATAGAATAGAATAGAATAGAATAGAATAGAATAGAATAGAATAGAATAGAATAGAATAGAATAG